>NW_026608104.1:0-88689 GCF_029499605.1 Hyla sarda
TGTGTATGTAACCAAAGGGATTTGTGATGTCACCTAGAACCTTCACAGCAGCGACAGCTTTATGAGGAGCATCAGCACTGCTCTGCCTGAGCAGAACCATCACCGCCATAGGTTGTCAAATAACCCGGATTTAACCCACACAGGTAAGTCCAATGGGGTGCAGGCATGTCCTCTATGCTTACAGCTTCCCGTGGGTGTTGGTTTGATACCGTTTGGGGACAGCCAAGGAGGCATCTGCAGGCAACAAAGGTAGGTGTGTGCTTGTGTGTGTGTTTCCTATGCAGATCCTAAGCCCAGTGTCACATGCAAGTAGGAGGAGTAAGAAGGGTTCCTGGCAAATCCGGGTTATGGATTGCATTTAAAAAGGCCCCGTGGGAGTGCAATGGGCCCCTGTCTTGCTGCTTAGCAATAATGGTATGGGTTTAGGTTCTGCTGTGTGTACTGGTGGTTGACTGCCCCCCAGCCCAGAGTGTGCATGGAAAATTGTCTGGCAGCCTCCCTGACAGCAAGCAGTGATAGTGCCCATGAAGGGGACCTTGTTGGGCCCGCCCCTTTCACGGTTATCGCTTCTCGGCCTTTTGGCTAAGATCAAGTGTAGTATCTGTTCTTATCAGTTTAATATCTGATACGTCCCCTATCTGGGGACCATATATTAAATGGATTTTTGAGAACGGGGGCCGATTTCGAAGCTTGCTTCCGTCGCCCTATGCATTGACCCGATATGGCAGTATCTTCGGGTACAGTGCACCACCCCCTTACAGGGTTAAAAAGAAAGATTCCTACTTTCATTGCTACCTGCTTGCTGGCTAGCCAGCTAGCCAGCCCTGTGGGCCTTGCTGCTGCTGCAGCCAATAAACAAAAGGTGGTGCTGCTGCTGCTTCTGCTGCTTCTGCTTCTGCTTGTGTCTGGCCCCTGTTGGAGCGTCCAGGCACAGGACTTCTGCTGCTGCTGACTAAATGGCCTCCTTAATTGGATCATTTGAGTAGCCAGCACACCTGTGCAGGTAGGGCATGACATGATAGGCAGCTGCCTTGATAGCGGGTGGGTGCTGAATGTTCCTAATTGACAAAATAAGATTAATGCTTATGAAGAAATATAAAATCTCATCCCTTCCCCAATATCGCGCCACACCCCTACCCCTTAATTCCCTGGTTGAACGTGATGGACATATGTCTTTTTTCGACCGTACTAACTATGTAACTATGTAACATAACATGGGGGGGGGGGGGTCTCCTGGCTGTTCACACAGGTGTGTCATTGCTGTACATTGACCATGCATTGCTTCTGTGGTATTGCAAAGGCAAAGACAAATGCTTCCAGCCATCCATTGCACTAATGGATTGGTCATCAGCTGGCTGTCTATGTCCCGCATCAATATAGACCAAAGTACAGAGGGTTAGGCTATGCTATTGTGCACCTACCTGATGCATCAGAAGGTGCGAGGCCCTTGCTAAATTCTGTGCACAGACTTTGAGATCTATGCTTTAGACTGTATCTAAACCTGCTCCAACATGGACTGACATTCTGGCCTACTTTCAGCCGATGCGACTTGTCTGTCGCTGAACAGTCGCTTTTTATGTATTCAGCACCTATGTATAATGTTGTAAAAATGCTCTAGAAGCTAAAGTCGCAGAAATGTCACACATATTTGGCCTGCAACTTTCTGTGCGACAAATTCAGACAGGAAAAATCAGTATAAATCCTTAGAAAATTATCCCCCAGTGTCTCCATCTGCTGGCGGTATTGAATAAGCATTGCTGCACTGATGGGGTATGCATTAGACGAAAAAAAAGAAGAAAAAGAAGAATAATACGCCCAGAAAAGAGGCGAAAAGGAGAAAAACGTAAAAAAACGTGAAAAAAAAGTAAGAGGAAGAGAAGGGAAAAAAAGGTGGAAATGGGTTTAAAAGTGATTTCGGCGGAGAATATATATATATATATATATATATATATATATATATATATATATATATGCGCACACACACACATAGATATAAACGTATTCTCCGTTGAGATATTGCAGCCGCTGCTGTGTCCAGGCCCAGGAGCCTTAGCACTGTGCTGTGATGTCACTCAATACCACTGACATCACTAGGTGTAAACAACATCTCTCCTTTGCTGTGTATGTGACTATGGAGCTGTTTGGTGATGTCGTCTATTACGGCCTTCATAGAAGCAACAGGAGATTGTTGCATCCATCTTGAACCCTCAGAACTACAGTGCTATGATGTCACTCACTTCCACAGGCCTTGCAGAGTGTAAACAACAACAACCCAGCTTTGTTGTGTATGTAACCAAAGGGATTTGTGATGTCACCTAGAACCTTCACAGCAGCGACAGCTTTATGAGGAGCATCAGCACTGCTCTGCCTGAGCAGAACCATCACCGCCATAGGTTGTCAAATAACCCGGATTTAACCCACACAGGTAAGTCCAATGGGGTGCAGGCATGTCCTCTATGCTTACAGCTTCCCGTGGGTGTTGGTTTGATACCGTTTGGGGACAGCCAAGGAGGCATCTGCAGGCAACAAAGGTAGGTGTGTGCTTGTGTGTGTGTTTCCTATGCAGATCCTAAGCCCAGTGTCACATGCAAGTAGGAGGAGTAAGAAGGGTTCCTGGCAAATCCGGGTTATGGATTGCATTTAAAAAGGCCCCGTGGGAGTGCAATGGGCCCCTGTCTTGCTGCTTAGCAATAATGGTATGGGTTTAGGTTCTGCTGTGTGTACTGGTGGTTGACTGCCCCCCAGCCCAGAGTGTGCATGGAAAATTGTCTGGCAGCCTCCCTGACAGCAAGCAGTGATAGTGCCCATGAAGGGGACCTTGTTGGGCCCGCCCCTTTCACGGTTATCGCTTCTCGGCCTTTTGGCTAAGATCAAGTGTAGTATCTGTTCTTATCAGTTTAATATCTGATACGTCCCCTATCTGGGGACCATATATTAAATGGATTTTTGAGAACGGGGGCCGATTTCGAAGCTTGCTTCCGTCGCCCTATGCATTGACCCGATATGGCAGTATCTTCGGGTACAGTGCACCACCCCCTTACAGGGTTAAAAAGAAAGATTCCTACTTTCATTGCTACCTGCTTGCTGGCTAGCCAGCTAGCCAGCCCTGTGGGCCTTGCTGCTGCTGCAGCCAATAAACAAAAGGTGGTGCTGCTGCTGCTTCTGCTGCTTCTGCTTCTGCTTGTGTCTGGCCCCTGTTGGAGCGTCCAGGCACAGGACTTCTGCTGCTGCTGACTAAATGGCCTCCTTAATTGGATCATTTGAGTAGCCAGCACACCTGTGCAGGTAGGGCATGACATGATAGGCAGCTGCCTTGATAGCGGGTGGGTGCTGAATGTTCCTAATTGACAAAATAAGATTAATGCTTATGAAGAAATATAAAATCTCATCCCTTCCCCAATATCGCGCCACACCCCTACCCCTTAATTCCCTGGTTGAACGTGATGGACATATGTCTTTTTTCGACCGTACTAACTATGTAACTATGTAACATAACATGGGGGGGGGGGGGGTCTCCTGGCTGTTCACACAGGTGTGTCATTGCTGTACATTGACCATGCATTGCTTCTGTGGTATTGCAAAGGCAAAGACAAATGCTTCCAGCCATCCATTGCACTAATGGATTGGTCATCAGCTGGCTGTCTATGTCCCGCATCAATATAGACCAAAGTACAGAGGGTTAGGCTATGCTATTGTGCACCTACCTGATGCATCAGAAGGTGCGAGGCCCTTGCTAAATTCTGTGCACAGACTTTGAGATCTATGCTTTAGACTGTATCTAAACCTGCTCCAACATGGACTGACATTCTGGCCTACTTTCAGCCGATGCGACTTGTCTGTCGCTGAACAGTCGCTTTTTATGTATTCAGCACCTATGTATAATGTTGTAAAAATGCTCTAGAAGCTAAAGTCGCAGAAATGTCACACATATTTGGCCTGCAACTTTCTGTGCGACAAATTCAGACAGGAAAAATCAGTATAAATCCTTAGAAAATTATCCCCCAGTGTCTCCATCTGCTGGCGGTATTGAATAAGCATTGCTGCACTGATGGGGTATGCATTAGACGAAAAAAAAGAAGAAAAAGAAGAATAATACGCCCAGAAAAGAGGCGAAAAGGAGAAAAACGTAAAAAAACGTGAAAAAAAAGTAAGAGGAAGAGAAGGGAAAAAAAGGTGGAAATGGGTTTAAAAGTGATTTCGGCGGAGAAATATATATATATATATATATATATATATATATATATATATATATATGCGCACACACACACATAGATATAAACGTATTCTCCGTTGAGATATTGCAGCCGCTGCTGTGTCCAGGCCCAGGAGCCTTAGCACTGTGCTGTGATGTCACTCAATACCACTGACATCACTAGGTGTAAACAACATCTCTCCTTTGCTGTGTATGTGACTATGGAGCTGTTTGGTGATGTCGTCTATTACGGCCTTCATAGAAGCAACAGGAGATTGTTGCATCCATCTTGAACCCTCAGAACTACAGTGCTATGATGTCACTCACTTCCACAGGCCTTGCAGAGTGTAAACAACAACAACCCAGCTTTGTTGTGTATGTAACCAAAGGGATTTGTGATGTCACCTAGAACCTTCACAGCAGCGACAGCTTTATGAGGAGCATCAGCACTGCTCTGCCTGAGCAGAACCATCACCGCCATAGGTTGTCAAATAACCCGGATTTAACCCACACAGGTAAGTCCAATGGGGTGCAGGCATGTCCTCTATGCTTACAGCTTCCCGTGGGTGTTGGTTTGATACCGTTTGGGGACAGCCAAGGAGGCATCTGCAGGCAACAAAGGTAGGTGTGTGCTTGTGTGTGTGTTTCCTATGCAGATCCTAAGCCCAGTGTCACATGCAAGTAGGAGGAGTAAGAAGGGTTCCTGGCAAATCCGGGTTATGGATTGCATTTAAAAAGGCCCCGTGGGAGTGCAATGGGCCCCTGTCTTGCTGCTTAGCAATAATGGTATGGGTTTAGGTTCTGCTGTGTGTACTGGTGGTTGACTGCCCCCCAGCCCAGAGTGTGCATGGAAAATTGTCTGGCAGCCTCCCTGACAGCAAGCAGTGATAGTGCCCATGAAGGGGACCTTGTTGGGCCCGCCCCTTTCACGGTTATCGCTTCTCGGCCTTTTGGCTAAGATCAAGTGTAGTATCTGTTCTTATCAGTTTAATATCTGATACGTCCCCTATCTGGGGACCATATATTAAATGGATTTTTGAGAACGGGGGCCGATTTCGAAGCTTGCTTCCGTCGCCCTATGCATTGACCCGATATGGCAGTATCTTCGGGTACAGTGCACCACCCCCTTACAGGGTTAAAAAGAAAGATTCCTACTTTCATTGCTACCTGCTTGCTGGCTAGCCAGCTAGCCAGCCCTGTGGGCCTTGCTGCTGCTGCAGCCAATAAACAAAAGGTGGTGCTGCTGCTGCTTCTGCTGCTTCTGCTTCTGCTTGTGTCTGGCCCCTGTTGGAGCGTCCAGGCACAGGACTTCTGCTGCTGCTGACTAAATGGCCTCCTTAATTGGATCATTTGAGTAGCCAGCACACCTGTGCAGGTAGGGCATGACATGATAGGCAGCTGCCTTGATAGCGGGTGGGTGCTGAATGTTCCTAATTGACAAAATAAGATTAATGCTTATGAAGAAATATAAAATCTCATCCCTTCCCCAATATCGCGCCACACCCCTACCCCTTAATTCCCTGGTTGAACGTGATGGACATATGTCTTTTTTCGACCGTACTAACTATGTAACTATGTAACATAACATGGGGGGGGGGGGGGTCTCCTGGCTGTTCACACAGGTGTGTCATTGCTGTACATTGACCATGCATTGCTTCTGTGGTATTGCAAAGGCAAAGACAAATGCTTCCAGCCATCCATTGCACTAATGGATTGGTCATCAGCTGGCTGTCTATGTCCCGCATCAATATAGACCAAAGTACAGAGGGTTAGGCTATGCTATTGTGCACCTACCTGATGCATCAGAAGGTGCGAGGCCCTTGCTAAATTCTGTGCACAGACTTTGAGATCTATGCTTTAGACTGTATCTAAACCTGCTCCAACATGGACTGACATTCTGGCCTACTTTCAGCCGATGCGACTTGTCTGTCGCTGAACAGTCGCTTTTTATGTATTCAGCACCTATGTATAATGTTGTAAAAATGCTCTAGAAGCTAAAGTCGCAGAAATGTCACACATATTTGGCCTGCAACTTTCTGTGCGACAAATTCAGACAGGAAAAATCAGTATAAATCCTTAGAAAATTATCCCCCAGTGTCTCCATCTGCTGGCGGTATTGAATAAGCATTGCTGCACTGATGGGGTATGCATTAGACGAAAAAAAAGAAGAAAAAGAAGAATAATACGCCCAGAAAAGAGGCGAAAAGGAGAAAAACGTAAAAAAACGTGAAAAAAAAGTAAGAGGAAGAGAAGGGAAAAAAAGGTGGAAATGGGTTTAAAAGTGATTTCGGCGGAGAAATATATATATATATATATATATATATATATATATATATATATATATGCGCACACACACACATAGATATAAACGTATTCTCCGTTGAGATATTGCAGCCGCTGCTGTGTCCAGGCCCAGGAGCCTTAGCACTGTGCTGTGATGTCACTCAATACCACTGACATCACTAGGTGTAAACAACATCTCTCCTTTGCTGTGTATGTGACTATGGAGCTGTTTGGTGATGTCGTCTATTACGGCCTTCATAGAAGCAACAGGAGATTGTTGCATCCATCTTGAACCCTCAGAACTACAGTGCTATGATGTCACTCACTTCCACAGGCCTTGCAGAGTGTAAACAACAACAACCCAGCTTTGTTGTGTATGTAACCAAAGGGATTTGTGATGTCACCTAGAACCTTCACAGCAGCGACAGCTTTATGAGGAGCATCAGCACTGCTCTGCCTGAGCAGAACCATCACCGCCATAGGTTGTCAAATAACCCGGATTTAACCCACACAGGTAAGTCCAATGGGGTGCAGGCATGTCCTCTATGCTTACAGCTTCCCGTGGGTGTTGGTTTGATACCGTTTGGGGACAGCCAAGGAGGCATCTGCAGGCAACAAAGGTAGGTGTGTGCTTGTGTGTGTGTTTCCTATGCAGATCCTAAGCCCAGTGTCACATGCAAGTAGGAGGAGTAAGAAGGGTTCCTGGCAAATCCGGGTTATGGATTGCATTTAAAAAGGCCCCGTGGGAGTGCAATGGGCCCCTGTCTTGCTGCTTAGCAATAATGGTATGGGTTTAGGTTCTGCTGTGTGTACTGGTGGTTGACTGCCCCCCAGCCCAGAGTGTGCATGGAAAATTGTCTGGCAGCCTCCCTGACAGCAAGCAGTGATAGTGCCCATGAAGGGGACCTTGTTGGGCCCGCCCCTTTCACGGTTATCGCTTCTCGGCCTTTTGGCTAAGATCAAGTGTAGTATCTGTTCTTATCAGTTTAATATCTGATACGTCCCCTATCTGGGGACCATATATTAAATGGATTTTTGAGAACGGGGGCCGATTTCGAAGCTTGCTTCCGTCGCCCTATGCATTGACCCGATATGGCAGTATCTTCGGGTACAGTGCACCACCCCCTTACAGGGTTAAAAAGAAAGATTCCTACTTTCATTGCTACCTGCTTGCTGGCTAGCCAGCTAGCCAGCCCTGTGGGCCTTGCTGCTGCTGCAGCCAATAAACAAAAGGTGGTGCTGCTGCTGCTTCTGCTGCTTCTGCTTCTGCTTGTGTCTGGCCCCTGTTGGAGCGTCCAGGCACAGGACTTCTGCTGCTGCTGACTAAATGGCCTCCTTAATTGGATCATTTGAGTAGCCAGCACACCTGTGCAGGTAGGGCATGACATGATAGGCAGCTGCCTTGATAGCGGGTGGGTGCTGAATGTTCCTAATTGACAAAATAAGATTAATGCTTATGAAGAAATATAAAATCTCATCCCTTCCCCAATATCGCGCCACACCCCTACCCCTTAATTCCCTGGTTGAACGTGATGGACATATGTCTTTTTTCGACCGTACTAACTATGTAACTATGTAACATAACATGGGGGGGGGGGGGGTCTCCTGGCTGTTCACACAGGTGTGTCATTGCTGTACATTGACCATGCATTGCTTCTGTGGTATTGCAAAGGCAAAGACAAATGCTTCCAGCCATCCATTGCACTAATGGATTGGTCATCAGCTGGCTGTCTATGTCCCGCATCAATATAGACCAAAGTACAGAGGGTTAGGCTATGCTATTGTGCACCTACCTGATGCATCAGAAGGTGCGAGGCCCTTGCTAAATTCTGTGCACAGACTTTGAGATCTATGCTTTAGACTGTATCTAAACCTGCTCCAACATGGACTGACATTCTGGCCTACTTTCAGCCGATGCGACTTGTCTGTCGCTGAACAGTCGCTTTTTATGTATTCAGCACCTATGTATAATGTTGTAAAAATGCTCTAGAAGCTAAAGTCGCAGAAATGTCACACATATTTGGCCTGCAACTTTCTGTGCGACAAATTCAGACAGGAAAAATCAGTATAAATCCTTAGAAAATTATCCCCCAGTGTCTCCATCTGCTGGCGGTATTGAATAAGCATTGCTGCACTGATGGGGTATGCATTAGACGAAAAAAAAGAAGAAAAAGAAGAATAATACGCCCAGAAAAGAGGCGAAAAGGAGAAAAACGTAAAAAAACGTGAAAAAAAAGTAAGAGGAAGAGAAGGGAAAAAAAGGTGGAAATGGGTTTAAAAGTGATTTCGGCGGAGAAATATATATATATATATATATATATATATATATATATATATATATATGCGCACACACACACATAGATATAAACGTATTCTCCGTTGAGATATTGCAGCCGCTGCTGTGTCCAGGCCCAGGAGCCTTAGCACTGTGCTGTGATGTCACTCAATACCACTGACATCACTAGGTGTAAACAACATCTCTCCTTTGCTGTGTATGTGACTATGGAGCTGTTTGGTGATGTCGTCTATTACGGCCTTCATAGAAGCAACAGGAGATTGTTGCATCCATCTTGAACCCTCAGAACTACAGTGCTATGATGTCACTCACTTCCACAGGCCTTGCAGAGTGTAAACAACAACAACCCAGCTTTGTTGTGTATGTAACCAAAGGGATTTGTGATGTCACCTAGAACCTTCACAGCAGCGACAGCTTTATGAGGAGCATCAGCACTGCTCTGCCTGAGCAGAACCATCACCGCCATAGGTTGTCAAATAACCCGGATTTAACCCACACAGGTAAGTCCAATGGGGTGCAGGCATGTCCTCTATGCTTACAGCTTCCCGTGGGTGTTGGTTTGATACCGTTTGGGGACAGCCAAGGAGGCATCTGCAGGCAACAAAGGTAGGTGTGTGCTTGTGTGTGTGTTTCCTATGCAGATCCTAAGCCCAGTGTCACATGCAAGTAGGAGGAGTAAGAAGGGTTCCTGGCAAATCCGGGTTATGGATTGCATTTAAAAAGGCCCCGTGGGAGTGCAATGGGCCCCTGTCTTGCTGCTTAGCAATAATGGTATGGGTTTAGGTTCTGCTGTGTGTACTGGTGGTTGACTGCCCCCCAGCCCAGAGTGTGCATGGAAAATTGTCTGGCAGCCTCCCTGACAGCAAGCAGTGATAGTGCCCATGAAGGGGACCTTGTTGGGCCCGCCCCTTTCACGGTTATCGCTTCTCGGCCTTTTGGCTAAGATCAAGTGTAGTATCTGTTCTTATCAGTTTAATATCTGATACGTCCCCTATCTGGGGACCATATATTAAATGGATTTTTGAGAACGGGGGCCGATTTCGAAGCTTGCTTCCGTCGCCCTATGCATTGACCCGATATGGCAGTATCTTCGGGTACAGTGCACCACCCCCTTACAGGGTTAAAAAGAAAGATTCCTACTTTCATTGCTACCTGCTTGCTGGCTAGCCAGCTAGCCAGCCCTGTGGGCCTTGCTGCTGCTGCAGCCAATAAACAAAAGGTGGTGCTGCTGCTGCTGCTTCTGCTGCTTCTGCTTCTGCTTGTGTCTGGCCCCTGTTGGAGCGTCCAGGCACAGGACTTCTGCTGCTGCTGACTAAATGGCCTCCTTAATTGGATCATTTGAGTAGCCAGCACACCTGTGCAGGTAGGGCATGACATGATAGGCAGCTGCCTTGATAGCGGGTGGGTGCTGAATGTTCCTAATTGACAAAATAAGATTAATGCTTATGAAGAAATATAAAATCTCATCCCTTCCCCAATATCGCGCCACACCCCTACCCCTTAATTCCCTGGTTGAACGTGATGGACATATGTCTTTTTTCGACCGTACTAACTATGTAACTATGTAACATAACATGGGGGGGGGGGGGTCTCCTGGCTGTTCACACAGGTGTGTCATTGCTGTACATTGACCATGCATTGCTTCTGTGGTATTGCAAAGGCAAAGACAAATGCTTCCAGCCATCCATTGCACTAATGGATTGGTCATCAGCTGGCTGTCTATGTCCCGCATCAATATAGACCAAAGTACAGAGGGTTAGGCTATGCTATTGTGCACCTACCTGATGCATCAGAAGGTGCGAGGCCCTTGCTAAATTCTGTGCACAGACTTTGAGATCTATGCTTTAGACTGTATCTAAACCTGCTCCAACATGGACTGACATTCTGGCCTACTTTCAGCCGATGCGACTTGTCTGTCGCTGAACAGTCGCTTTTTATGTATTCAGCACCTATGTATAATGTTGTAAAAATGCTCTAGAAGCTAAAGTCGCAGAAATGTCACACATATTTGGCCTGCAACTTTCTGTGCGACAAATTCAGACAGGAAAAATCAGTATAAATCCTTAGAAAATTATCCCCCAGTGTCTCCATCTGCTGGCGGTATTGAATAAGCATTGCTGCACTGATGGGGTATGCATTAGACGAAAAAAAAGAAGAAAAAGAAGAATAATACGCCCAGAAAAGAGGCGAAAAGGAGAAAAACGTAAAAAAACGTGAAAAAAAAGTAAGAGGAAGAGAAGGGAAAAAAAGGTGGAAATGGGTTTAAAAGTGATTTCGGCGGAGAATATATATATATATATATATATATATATATATATATATATATATATGCGCACACACACACATAGATATAAACGTATTCTCCGTTGAGATATTGCAGCCGCTGCTGTGTCCAGGCCCAGGAGCCTTAGCACTGTGCTGTGATGTCACTCAATACCACTGACATCACTAGGTGTAAACAACATCTCTCCTTTGCTGTGTATGTGACTATGGAGCTGTTTGGTGATGTCGTCTATTACGGCCTTCATAGAAGCAACAGGAGATTGTTGCATCCATCTTGAACCCTCAGAACTACAGTGCTATGATGTCACTCACTTCCACAGGCCTTGCAGAGTGTAAACAACAACAACCCAGCTTTGTTGTGTATGTAACCAAAGGGATTTGTGATGTCACCTAGAACCTTCACAGCAGCGACAGCTTTATGAGGAGCATCAGCACTGCTCTGCCTGAGCAGAACCATCACCGCCATAGGTTGTCAAATAACCCGGATTTAACCCACACAGGTAAGTCCAATGGGGTGCAGGCATGTCCTCTATGCTTACAGCTTCCCGTGGGTGTTGGTTTGATACCGTTTGGGGACAGCCAAGGAGGCATCTGCAGGCAACAAAGGTAGGTGTGTGCTTGTGTGTGTGTTTCCTATGCAGATCCTAAGCCCAGTGTCACATGCAAGTAGGAGGAGTAAGAAGGGTTCCTGGCAAATCCGGGTTATGGATTGCATTTAAAAAGGCCCCGTGGGAGTGCAATGGGCCCCTGTCTTGCTGCTTAGCAATAATGGTATGGGTTTAGGTTCTGCTGTGTGTACTGGTGGTTGACTGCCCCCCAGCCCAGAGTGTGCATGGAAAATTGTCTGGCAGCCTCCCTGACAGCAAGCAGTGATAGTGCCCATGAAGGGGACCTTGTTGGGCCCGCCCCTTTCACGGTTATCGCTTCTCGGCCTTTTGGCTAAGATCAAGTGTAGTATCTGTTCTTATCAGTTTAATATCTGATACGTCCCCTATCTGGGGACCATATATTAAATGGATTTTTGAGAACGGGGGCCGATTTCGAAGCTTGCTTCCGTCGCCCTATGCATTGACCCGATATGGCAGTATCTTCGGGTACAGTGCACCACCCCCTTACAGGGTTAAAAAGAAAGATTCCTACTTTCATTGCTACCTGCTTGCTGGCTAGCCAGCTAGCCAGCCCTGTGGGCCTTGCTGCTGCTGCAGCCAATAAACAAAAGGTGGTGCTGCTGCTGCTTCTGCTGCTTCTGCTTCTGCTTGTGTCTGGCCCCTGTTGGAGCGTCCAGGCACAGGACTTCTGCTGCTGCTGACTAAATGGCCTCCTTAATTGGATCATTTGAGTAGCCAGCACACCTGTGCAGGTAGGGCATGACATGATAGGCAGCTGCCTTGATAGCGGGTGGGTGCTGAATGTTCCTAATTGACAAAATAAGATTAATGCTTATGAAGAAATATAAAATCTCATCCCTTCCCCAATATCGCGCCACACCCCTACCCCTTAATTCCCTGGTTGAACGTGATGGACATATGTCTTTTTTCGACCGTACTAACTATGTAACTATGTAACATAACATGGGGGGGGGGGGGGTCTCCTGGCTGTTCACACAGGTGTGTCATTGCTGTACATTGACCATGCATTGCTTCTGTGGTATTGCAAAGGCAAAGACAAATGCTTCCAGCCATCCATTGCACTAATGGATTGGTCATCAGCTGGCTGTCTATGTCCCGCATCAATATAGACCAAAGTACAGAGGGTTAGGCTATGCTATTGTGCACCTACCTGATGCATCAGAAGGTGCGAGGCCCTTGCTAAATTCTGTGCACAGACTTTGAGATCTATGCTTTAGACTGTATCTAAACCTGCTCCAACATGGACTGACATTCTGGCCTACTTTCAGCCGATGCGACTTGTCTGTCGCTGAACAGTCGCTTTTTATGTATTCAGCACCTATGTATAATGTTGTAAAAATGCTCTAGAAGCTAAAGTCGCAGAAATGTCACACATATTTGGCCTGCAACTTTCTGTGCGACAAATTCAGACAGGAAAAATCAGTATAAATCCTTAGAAAATTATCCCCCAGTGTCTCCATCTGCTGGCGGTATTGAATAAGCATTGCTGCACTGATGGGGTATGCATTAGACGAAAAAAAAGAAGAAAAAGAAGAATAATACGCCCAGAAAAGAGGCGAAAAGGAGAAAAACGTAAAAAAACGTGAAAAAAAAGTAAGAGGAAGAGAAGGGAAAAAAAGGTGGAAATGGGTTTAAAAGTGATTTCGGCGGAGAAATATATATATATATATATATATATATATATATATATATATATATATGCGCACACACACACATAGATATAAACGTATTCTCCGTTGAGATATTGCAGCCGCTGCTGTGTCCAGGCCCAGGAGCCTTAGCACTGTGCTGTGATGTCACTCAATACCACTGACATCACTAGGTGTAAACAACATCTCTCCTTTGCTGTGTATGTGACTATGGAGCTGTTTGGTGATGTCGTCTATTACGGCCTTCATAGAAGCAACAGGAGATTGTTGCATCCATCTTGAACCCTCAGAACTACAGTGCTATGATGTCACTCACTTCCACAGGCCTTGCAGAGTGTAAACAACAACAACCCAGCTTTGTTGTGTATGTAACCAAAGGGATTTGTGATGTCACCTAGAACCTTCACAGCAGCGACAGCTTTATGAGGAGCATCAGCACTGCTCTGCCTGAGCAGAACCATCACCGCCATAGGTTGTCAAATAACCCGGATTTAACCCACACAGGTAAGTCCAATGGGGTGCAGGCATGTCCTCTATGCTTACAGCTTCCCGTGGGTGTTGGTTTGATACCGTTTGGGGACAGCCAAGGAGGCATCTGCAGGCAACAAAGGTAGGTGTGTGCTTGTGTGTGTGTTTCCTATGCAGATCCTAAGCCCAGTGTCACATGCAAGTAGGAGGAGTAAGAAGGGTTCCTGGCAAATCCGGGTTATGGATTGCATTTAAAAAGGCCCCGTGGGAGTGCAATGGGCCCCTGTCTTGCTGCTTAGCAATAATGGTATGGGTTTAGGTTCTGCTGTGTGTACTGGTGGTTGACTGCCCCCCAGCCCAGAGTGTGCATGGAAAATTGTCTGGCAGCCTCCCTGACAGCAAGCAGTGATAGTGCCCATGAAGGGGACCTTGTTGGGCCCGCCCCTTTCACGGTTATCGCTTCTCGGCCTTTTGGCTAAGATCAAGTGTAGTATCTGTTCTTATCAGTTTAATATCTGATACGTCCCCTATCTGGGGACCATATATTAAATGGATTTTTGAGAACGGGGGCCGATTTCGAAGCTTGCTTCCGTCGCCCTATGCATTGACCCGATATGGCAGTATCTTCGGGTACAGTGCACCACCCCCTTACAGGGTTAAAAAGAAAGATTCCTACTTTCATTGCTACCTGCTTGCTGGCTAGCCAGCTAGCCAGCCCTGTGGGCCTTGCTGCTGCTGCAGCCAATAAACAAAAGGTGGTGCTGCTGCTGCTTCTGCTGCTTCTGCTTCTGCTTGTGTCTGGCCCCTGTTGGAGCGTCCAGGCACAGGACTTCTGCTGCTGCTGACTAAATGGCCTCCTTAATTGGATCATTTGAGTAGCCAGCACACCTGTGCAGGTAGGGCATGACATGATAGGCAGCTGCCTTGATAGCGGGTGGGTGCTGAATGTTCCTAATTGACAAAATAAGATTAATGCTTATGAAGAAATATAAAATCTCATCCCTTCCCCAATATCGCGCCACACCCCTACCCCTTAATTCCCTGGTTGAACGTGATGGACATATGTCTTTTTTCGACCGTACTAACTATGTAACTATGTAACATAACATGGGGGGGGGGGGGTCTCCTGGCTGTTCACACAGGTGTGTCATTGCTGTACATTGACCATGCATTGCTTCTGTGGTATTGCAAAGGCAAAGACAAATGCTTCCAGCCATCCATTGCACTAATGGATTGGTCATCAGCTGGCTGTCTATGTCCCGCATCAATATAGACCAAAGTACAGAGGGTTAGGCTATGCTATTGTGCACCTACCTGATGCATCAGAAGGTGCGAGGCCCTTGCTAAATTCTGTGCACAGACTTTGAGATCTATGCTTTAGACTGTATCTAAACCTGCTCCAACATGGACTGACATTCTGGCCTACTTTCAGCCGATGCGACTTGTCTGTCGCTGAACAGTCGCTTTTTATGTATTCAGCACCTATGTATAATGTTGTAAAAATGCTCTAGAAGCTAAAGTCGCAGAAATGTCACACATATTTGGCCTGCAACTTTCTGTGCGACAAATTCAGACAGGAAAAATCAGTATAAATCCTTAGAAAATTATCCCCCAGTGTCTCCATCTGCTGGCGGTATTGAATAAGCATTGCTGCACTGATGGGGTATGCATTAGACGAAAAAAAAGAAGAAAAAGAAGAATAATACGCCCAGAAAAGAGGCGAAAAGGAGAAAAACGTAAAAAAACGTGAAAAAAAAGTAAGAGGAAGAGAAGGGAAAAAAAGGTGGAAATGGGTTTAAAAGTGATTTCGGCGGAGAATATATATATATATATATATATATATATATATATATATATATATATGCGCACACACACACATAGATATAAACGTATTCTCCGTTGAGATATTGCAGCCGCTGCTGTGTCCAGGCCCAGGAGCCTTAGCACTGTGCTGTGATGTCACTCAATACCACTGACATCACTAGGTGTAAACAACATCTCTCCTTTGCTGTGTATGTGACTATGGAGCTGTTTGGTGATGTCGTCTATTACGGCCTTCATAGAAGCAACAGGAGATTGTTGCATCCATCTTGAACCCTCAGAACTACAGTGCTATGATGTCACTCACTTCCACAGGCCTTGCAGAGTGTAAACAACAACAACCCAGCTTTGTTGTGTATGTAACCAAAGGGATTTGTGATGTCACCTAGAACCTTCACAGCAGCGACAGCTTTATGAGGAGCATCAGCACTGCTCTGCCTGAGCAGAACCATCACCGCCATAGGTTGTCAAATAACCCGGATTTAACCCACACAGGTAAGTCCAATGGGGGTGCAGGCATGTCCTCTATGCTTACAGCTTCCCGTGGGTGTTGGTTTGATACCGTTTGGGGACAGCCAAGGAGGCATCTGCAGGCAACAAAGGTAGGTGTGTGCTTGTGTGTGTGTTTCCTATGCAGATCCTAAGCCCAGTGTCACATGCAAGTAGGAGGAGTAAGAAGGGTTCCTGGCAAATCCGGGTTATG
Source organism: Hyla sarda (assembly GCF_029499605.1). NCBI lineage: Eukaryota > Metazoa > Chordata > Amphibia > Anura > Hylidae > Hyla > Hyla sarda. Next base: position 16,325 of record NW_026608104.1, read on the forward strand.
GATTGCATTTAAAAAGGCCCCGTGGGAGTGCAATGGGCCCCTGTCTTGCTGCTTAGCAATAATGGTATGGGTTTAGGTTCTGCTGTGTGTACTGGTGGTTGACTGCCCCCCAGCCCAGAGTGTGCATGGAAAATTGTCTGGCAGCCTCCCTGACAGCAAGCAGTGATAGTGCCCATGAAGGGGACCTTGTTGGGCCCGCCCCTTTCACGGTTATCGCTTCTCGGCCTTTTGGCTAAGATCAAGTGTAGTATCTGTTCTTATCAGTTTAATATCTGATACGTCCCCTATCTGGGGACCATATATTAAATGGATTTTTGAGAACGGGGGCCGATTTCGAAGCTTGCTTCCGTCGCCCTATGCATTGACCCGATATGGCAGTATCTTCGGGTACAGTGCACCACCCCCTTACAGGGTTAAAAAGAAAGATTCCTACTTTCATTGCTACCTGCTTGCTGGCTAGCCAGCTAGCCAGCCCTGTGGGCCTTGCTGCTGCTGCAGCCAATAAACAAAAGGTGGTGCTGCTGCTGCTTCTGCTGCTTCTGCTTCTGCTTGTGTCTGGCCCCTGTTGGAGCGTCCAGGCACAGGACTTCTGCTGCTGCTGACTAAATGGCCTCCTTAATTGGATCATTTGAGTAGCCAGCACACCTGTGCAGGTAGGGCATGACATGATAGGCAGCTGCCTTGATAGCGGGTGGGTGCTGAATGTTCCTAATTGACAAAATAAGATTAATGCTTATGAAGAAATATAAAATCTCATCCCTTCCCCAATATCGCGCCACACCCCTACCCCTTAATTCCCTGGTTGAACGTGATGGACATATGTCTTTTTTCGACCGTACTAACTATGTAACTATGTAACATAACATGGGGGGGGGGGGGGTCTCCTGGCTGTTCACACAGGTGTGTCATTGCTGTACATTGACCATGCATTGCTTCTGTGGTATTGCAAAGGCAAAGACAAATGCTTCCAGCCATCCATTGCACTAATGGATTGGTCATCAGCTGGCTGTCTATGTCCCGCATCAATATAGACCAAAGTACAGAGGGTTAGGCTATGCTATTGTGCACCTACCTGATGCATCAGAAGGTGCGAGGCCCTTGCTAAATTCTGTGCACAGACTTTGAGATCTATGCTTTAGACTGTATCTAAACCTGCTCCAACATGGACTGACATTCTGGCCTACTTTCAGCCGATGCGACTTGTCTGTCGCTGAACAGTCGCTTTTTATGTATTCAGCACCTATGTATAATGTTGTAAAAATGCTCTAGAAGCTAAAGTCGCAGAAATGTCACACATATTTGGCCTGCAACTTTCTGTGCGACAAATTCAGACAGGAAAAATCAGTATAAATCCTTAGAAAATTATCCCCCAGTGTCTCCATCTGCTGGCGGTATTGAATAAGCATTGCTGCACTGATGGGGTATGCATTAGACGAAAAAAAAGAAGAAAAAGAAGAATAATACGCCCAGAAAAGAGGCGAAAAGGAGAAAAACGTAAAAAAACGTGAAAAAAAAGTAAGAGGAAGAGAAGGGAAAAAAAGGTGGAAATGGGTTTAAAAGTGATTTCGGCGGAGAAATATATATATATATATATATATATATATATATATATATATATATATGCGCACACACACACATAGATATAAACGTATTCTCCGTTGAGATATTGCAGCCGCTGCTGTGTCCAGGCCCAGGAGCCTTAGCACTGTGCTGTGATGTCACTCAATACCACTGACATCACTAGGTGTAAACAACATCTCTCCTTTGCTGTGTATGTGACTATGGAGCTGTTTGGTGATGTCGTCTATTACGGCCTTCATAGAAGCAACAGGAGATTGTTGCATCCATCTTGAACCCTCAGAACTACAGTGCTATGATGTCACTCACTTCCACAGGCCTTGCAGAGTGTAAACAACAACAACCCAGCTTTGTTGTGTATGTAACCAAAGGGATTTGTGATGTCACCTAGAACCTTCACAGCAGCGACAGCTTTATGAGGAGCATCAGCACTGCTCTGCCTGAGCAGAACCATCACCGCCATAGGTTGTCAAATAACCCGGATTTAACCCACACAGGTAAGTCCAATGGGGTGCAGGCATGTCCTCTATGCTTACAGCTTCCCGTGGGTGTTGGTTTGATACCGTTTGGGGACAGCCAAGGAGGCATCTGCAGGCAACAAAGGTAGGTGTGTGCTTGTGTGTGTGTTTCCTATGCAGATCCTAAGCCCAGTGTCACATGCAAGTAGGAGGAGTAAGAAGGGTTCCTGGCAAATCCGGGTTATGGATTGCATTTAAAAAGGCCCCGTGGGAGTGCAATGGGCCCCTGTCTTGCTGCTTAGCAATAATGGTATGGGTTTAGGTTCTGCTGTGTGTACTGGTGGTTGACTGCCCCCCAGCCCAGAGTGTGCATGGAAAATTGTCTGGCAGCCTCCCTGACAGCAAGCAGTGATAGTGCCCATGAAGGGGACCTTGTTGGGCCCGCCCCTTTCACGGTTATCGCTTCTCGGCCTTTTGGCTAAGATCAAGTGTAGTATCTGTTCTTATCAGTTTAATATCTGATACGTCCCCTATCTGGGGACCATATATTAAATGGATTTTTGAGAACGGGGGCCGATTTCGAAGCTTGCTTCCGTCGCCCTATGCATTGACCCGATATGGCAGTATCTTCGGGTACAGTGCACCACCCCCTTACAGGGTTAAAAAGAAAGATTCCTACTTTCATTGCTACCTGCTTGCTGGCTAGCCAGCTAGCCAGCCCTGTGGGCCTTGCTGCTGCTGCAGCCAATAAACAAAAGGTGGTGCTGCTGCTGCTTCTGCTGCTTCTGCTTCTGCTTGTGTCTGGCCCCTGTTGGAGCGTCCAGGCACAGGACTTCTGCTGCTGCTGACTAAATGGCCTCCTTAATTGGATCATTTGAGTAGCCAGCACACCTGTGCAGGTAGGGCATGACATGATAGGCAGCTGCCTTGATAGCGGGTGGGTGCTGAATGTTCCTAATTGACAAAATAAGATTAATGCTTATGAAGAAATATAAAATCTCATCCCTTCCCCAATATCGCGCCACACCCCTACCCCTTAATTCCCTGGTTGAACGTGATGGACATATGTCTTTTTTCGACCGTACTAACTATGTAACTATGTAACATAACATGGGGGGGGGGGGGGTCTCCTGGCTGTTCACACAGGTGTGTCATTGCTGTACATTGACCATGCATTGCTTCTGTGGTATTGCAAAGGCAAAGACAAATGCTTCCAGCCATCCATTGCACTAATGGATTGGTCATCAGCTGGCTGTCTATGTCCCGCATCAATATAGACCAAAGTACAGAGGGTTAGGCTATGCTATTGTGCACCTACCTGATGCATCAGAAGGTGCGAGGCCCTTGCTAAATTCTGTGCACAGACTTTGAGATCTATGCTTTAGACTGTATCTAAACCTGCTCCAACATGGACTGACATTCTGGCCTACTTTCAGCCGATGCGACTTGTCTGTCGCTGAACAGTCGCTTTTTATGTATTCAGCACCTATGTATAATGTTGTAAAAATGCTCTAGAAGCTAAAGTCGCAGAAATGTCACACATATTTGGCCTGCAACTTTCTGTGCGACAAATTCAGACAGGAAAAATCAGTATAAATCCTTAGAAAATTATCCCCCAGTGTCTCCATCTGCTGGCGGTATTGAATAAGCATTGCTGCACTGATGGGGTATGCATTAGACGAAAAAAAAGAAGAAAAAGAAGAATAATACGCCCAGAAAAGAGGCGAAAAGGAGAAAAACGTAAAAAAACGTGAAAAAAAAGTAAGAGGAAGAGAAGGGAAAAAAAGGTGGAAATGGGTTTAAAAGTGATTTCGGCGGAGAAATATATATATATATATATATATATATATATATATATATATATATGCGCACACACACACATAGATATAAACGTATTCTCCGTTGAGATATTGCAGCCGCTGCTGTGTCCAGGCCCAGGAGCCTTAGCACTGTGCTGTGATGTCACTCAATACCACTGACATCACTAGGTGTAAACAACATCTCTCCTTTGCTGTGTATGTGACTATGGAGCTGTTTGGTGATGTCGTCTATTACGGCCTTCATAGAAGCAACAGGAGATTGTTGCATCCATCTTGAACCCTCAGAACTACAGTGCTATGATGTCACTCACTTCCACAGGCCTTGCAGAGTGTAAACAACAACAACCCAGCTTTGTTGTGTATGTAACCAAAGGGATTTGTGATGTCACCTAGAACCTTCACAGCAGCGACAGCTTTATGAGGAGCATCAGCACTGCTCTGCCTGAGCAGAACCATCACCGCCATAGGTTGTCAAATAACCCGGATTTAACCCACACAGGTAAGTCCAATGGGGTGCAGGCATGTCCTCTATGCTTACAGCTTCCCTGGGTGTTGGTTTGATACCGTTTGGGGACAGCCAAGGAGGCATCTGCAGGCAACAAAGGTAGGTGTGTGCTTGTGTGTGTGTTTCCTATGCAGATCCTAAGCCCAGTGTCACATGCAAGTAGGAGGAGTAAGAAGGGTTCCTGGCAAATCCGGGTTATGGATTGCATTTAAAAAGGCCCCGTGGGAGTGCAATGGGCCCCTGTCTTGCTGCTTAGCAATAATGGTATGGGTTTAGGTTCTGCTGTGTGTACTGGTGGTTGACTGCCCCCCAGCCCAGAGTGTGCATGGAAAATTGTCTGGCAGCCTCCCTGACAGCAAGCAGTGATAGTGCCCATGAAGGGGACCTTGTTGGGCCCGCCCCTTTCACGGTTATCGCTTCTCGGCCTTTTGGCTAAGATCAAGTGTAGTATCTGTTCTTATCAGTTTAATATCTGATACGTCCCCTATCTGGGGACCATATATTAAATGGATTTTTGAGAACGGGGGCCGATTTCGAAGCTTGCTTCCGTCGCCCTATGCATTGACCCGATATGGCAGTATCTTCGGGTACAGTGCACCACCCCCTTACAGGGTTAAAAAGAAAGATTCCTACTTTCATTGCTACCTGCTTGCTGGCTAGCCAGCTAGCCAGCCCTGTGGGCCTTGCTGCTGCTGCAGCCAATAAACAAAAGGTGGTGCTGCTGCTGCTTCTGCTGCTTCTGCTTCTGCTTGTGTCTGGCCCCTGTTGGAGCGTCCAGGCACAGGACTTCTGCTGCTGCTGACTAAATGGCCTCCTTAATTGGATCATTTGAGTAGCCAGCACACCTGTGCAGGTAGGGCATGACATGATAGGCAGCTGCCTTGATAGCGGGTGGGTGCTGAATGTTCCTAATTGACAAAATAAGATTAATGCTTATGAAGAAATATAAAATCTCATCCCTTCCCCAATATCGCGCCACACCCCTACCCCTTAATTCCCTGGTTGAACGTGATGGACATATGTCTTTTTTCGACCGTACTAACTATGTAACTATGTAACATAACATGGGGGGGGGGGGGGTCTCCTGGCTGTTCACACAGGTGTGTCATTGCTGTACATTGACCATGCATTGCTTCTGTGGTATTGCAAAGGCAAAGACAAATGCTTCCAGCCATCCATTGCACTAATGGATTGGTCATCAGCTGGCTGTCTATGTCCCGCATCAATATAGACCAAAGTACAGAGGGTTAGGCTATGCTATTGTGCACCTACCTGATGCATCAGAAGGTGCGAGGCCCTTGCTAAATTCTGTGCACAGACTTTGAGATCTATGCTTTAGACTGTATCTAAACCTGCTCCAACATGGACTGACATTCTGGCCTACTTTCAGCCGATGCGACTTGTCTGTCGCTGAACAGTCGCTTTTTATGTATTCAGCACCTATGTATAATGTTGTAAAAATGCTCTAGAAGCTAAAGTCGCAGAAATGTCACACATATTTGGCCTGCAACTTTCTGTGCGACAAATTCAGACAGGAAAAATCAGTATAAATCCTTAGAAAATTATCCCCCAGTGTCTCCATCTGCTGGCGGTATTGAATAAGCATTGCTGCACTGATGGGGTATGCATTAGACGAAAAAAAAGAAGAAAAAGAAGAATAATACGCCCAGAAAAGAGGCGAAAAGGAGAAAAACGTAAAAAAACGTGAAAAAAAAGTAAGAGGAAGAGAAGGGAAAAAAAGGTGGAAATGGGTTTAAAAGTGATTTCGGCGGAGAAATATATATATATATATATATATATATATATATATATATATATATGCGCACACACACACATAGATATAAACGTATTCTCCGTTGAGATATTGCAGCCGCTGCTGTGTCCAGGCCCAGGAGCCTTAGCACTGTGCTGTGATGTCACTCAATACCACTGACATCACTAGGTGTAAACAACATCTCTCCTTTGCTGTGTATGTGACTATGGAGCTGTTTGGTGATGTCGTCTATTACGGCCTTCATAGAAGCAACAGGAGATTGTTGCATCCATCTTGAACCCTCAGAACTACAGTGCTATGATGTCACTCACTTCCACAGGCCTTGCAGAGTGTAAACAACAACAACCCAGCTTTGTTGTGTATGTAACCAAAGGGATTTGTGATGTCACCTAGAACCTTCACAGCAGCGACAGCTTTATGAGGAGCATCAGCACTGCTCTGCCTGAGCAGAACCATCACCGCCATAGGTTGTCAAATAACCCGGATTTAACCCACACAGGTAAGTCCAATGGGGTGCAGGCATGTCCTCTATGCTTACAGCTTCCCGTGGGTGTTGGTTTGATACCGTTTGGGGACAGCCAAGGAGGCATCTGCAGGCAACAAAGGTAGGTGTGTGCTTGTGTGTGTGTTTCCTATGCAGATCCTAAGCCCAGTGTCACATGCAAGTAGGAGGAGTAAGAAGGGTTCCTGGCAAATCCGGGTTATGGATTGCATTTAAAAAGGCCCCGTGGGAGTGCAATGGGCCCCTGTCTTGCTGCTTAGCAATAATGGTATGGGTTTAGGTTCTGCTGTGTGTACTGGTGGTTGACTGCCCCCCAGCCCAGAGTGTGCATGGAAAATTGTCTGGCAGCCTCCCTGACAGCAAGCAGTGATAGTGCCCATGAAGGGGACCTTGTTGGGCCCGCCCCTTTCACGGTTATCGCTTCTCGGCCTTTTGGCTAAGATCAAGTGTAGTATCTGTTCTTATCAGTTTAATATCTGATACGTCCCCTATCTGGGGACCATATATTAAATGGATTTTTGAGAACGGGGGCCGATTTCGAAGCTTGCTTCCGTCGCCCTATGCATTGACCCGATATGGCAGTATCTTCGGGTACAGTGCACCACCCCCTTACAGGGTTAAAAAGAAAGATTCCTACTTTCATTGCTACCTGCTTGCTGGCTAGCCAGCTAGCCAGCCCTGTGGGCCTTGCTGCTGCTGCAGCCAATAAACAAAAGGTGGTGCTGCTGCTGCTTCTGCTGCTTCTGCTTCTGCTTGTGTCTGGCCCCTGTTGGAGCGTCCAGGCACAGGACTTCTGCTGCTGCTGACTAAATGGCCTCCTTAATTGGATCATTTGAGTAGCCAGCACACCTGTGCAGGTAGGGCATGACATGATAGGCAGCTGCCTTGATAGCGGGTGGGTGCTGAATGTTCCTAATTGACAAAATAAGATTAATGCTTATGAAGAAATATAAAATCTCATCCCTTCCCCAATATCGCGCCACACCCCTACCCCTTAATTCCCTGGTTGAACGTGATGGACATATGTCTTTTTTCGACCGTACTAACTATGTAACTATGTAACATAACATGGGGGGGGGGGGGGTCTCCTGGCTGTTCACACAGGTGTGTCATTGCTGTACATTGACCATGCATTGCTTCTGTGGTATTGCAAAGGCAAAGACAAATGCTTCCAGCCATCCATTGCACTAATGGATTGGTCATCAGCTGGCTGTCTATGTCCCGCATCAATATAGACCAAAGTACAGAGGGTTAGGCTATGCTATTGTGCACCTACCTGATGCATCAGAAGGTGCGAGGCCCTTGCTAAATTCTGTGCACAGACTTTGAGATCTATGCTTTAGACTGTATCTAAACCTGCTCCAACATGGACTGACATTCTGGCCTACTTTCAGCCGATGCGACTTGTCTGTCGCTGAACAGTCGCTTTTTATGTATTCAGCACCTATGTATAATGTTGTAAAAATGCTCTAGAAGCTAAAGTCGCAGAAATGTCACACATATTTGGCCTGCAACTTTCTGTGCGACAAATTCAGACAGGAAAAATCAGTATAAATCCTTAGAAAATTATCCCCCAGTGTCTCCATCTGCTGGCGGTATTGAATAAGCATTGCTGCACTGATGGGGTATGCATTAGACGAAAAAAAAGAAGAAAAAGAAGAATAATACGCCCAGAAAAGAGGCGAAAAGGAGAAAAACGTAAAAAAACGTGAAAAAAAAGTAAGAGGAAGAGAAGGGAAAAAAAGGTGGAAATGGGTTTAAAAGTGATTTCGGCGGAGAAATATATATATATATATATATATATATATATATATATATATATGCGCACACACACACATAGATATAAACGTATTCTCCGTTGAGATATTGCAGCCGCTGCTGTGTCCAGGCCCAGGAGCCTTAGCACTGTGCTGTGATGTCACTCAATACCACTGACATCACTAGGTGTAAACAACATCTCTCCTTTGCTGTGTATGTGACTATGGAGCTGTTTGGTGATGTCGTCTATTACGGCCTTCATAGAAGCAACAGGAGATTGTTGCATCCATCTTGAACCCTCAGAACTACAGTGCTATGATGTCACTCACTTCCACAGGCCTTGCAGAGTGTAAACAACAACAACCCAGCTTTGTTGTGTATGTAACCAAAGGGATTTGTGATGTCACCTAGAACCTTCACAGCAGCGACAGCTTTATGAGGAGCATCAGCACTGCTCTGCCTGAGCAGAACCATCACCGCCATAGGTTGTCAAATAACCCGGATTTAACCCACACAGGTAAGTCCAATGGGGTGCAGGCATGTCCTCTATGCTTACAGCTTCCCGTGGGTGTTGGTTTGATACCGTTTGGGGACAGCCAAGGAGGCATCTGCAGGCAACAAAGGTAGGTGTGTGCTTGTGTGTGTGTTTCCTATGCAGATCCTAAGCCCAGTGTCACATGCAAGTAGGAGGAGTAAGAAGGGTTCCTGGCAAATCCGGGTTATGGATTGCATTTAAAAAGGCCCCGTGGGAGTGCAATGGGCCCCTGTCTTGCTGCTTAGCAATAATGGTATGGGTTTAGGTTCTGCTGTGTGTACTGGTGGTTGACTGCCCCCCAGCCCAGAGTGTGCATGGAAAATTGTCTGGCAGCCTCCCTGACAGCAAGCAGTGATAGTGCCCATGAAGGGGACCTTGTTGGGCCCGCCCCTTTCACGGTTATCGCTTCTCGGCCTTTTGGCTAAGATCAAGTGTAGTATCTGTTCTTATCAGTTTAATATCTGATACGTCCCCTATCTGGGGACCATATATTAAATGGATTTTTGAGAACGGGGGCCGATTTCGAAGCTTGCTTCCGTCGCCCTATGCATTGACCCGATATGGCAGTATCTTCGGGTACAGTGCACCACCCCCTTACAGGGTTAAAAAGAAAGATTCCTACTTTCATTGCTACCTGCTTGCTGGCTAGCCAGCTAGCCAGCCCTGTGGGCCTTGCTGCTGCTGCAGCCAATAAACAAAAGGTGGTGCTGCTGCTGCTTCTGCTGCTTCTGCTTCTGCTTGTGTCTGGCCCCTGTTGGAGCGTCCAGGCACAGGACTTCTGCTGCTGCTGACTAAATGGCCTCCTTAATTGGATCATTTGAGTAGCCAGCACACCTGTGCAGGTAGGGCATGACATGATAGGCAGCTGCCTTGATAGCGGGTGGGTGCTGAATGTTCCTAATTGACAAAATAAGATTAATGCTTATGAAGAAATATAAAATCTCATCCCTTCCCCAATATCGCGCCACACCCCTACCCCTTAATTCCCTGGTTGAACGTGATGGACATATGTCTTTTTTCGACCGTACTAACTATGTAACTATGTAACATAACATGGGGGGGGGGGGGGGGTCTCCTGGCTGTTCACACAGGTGTGTCATTGCTGTACATTGACCATGCATTGCTTCTGTGGTATTGCAAAGGCAAAGACAAATGCTTCCAGCCATCCATTGCACTAATGGATTGGTCATCAGCTGGCTGTCTATGTCCCGCATCAATATAGACCAAAGTACAGAGGGTTAGGCTATGCTATTGTGCACCTACCTGATGCATCAGAAGGTGCGAGGCCCTTGCTAAATTCTGTGCACAGACTTTGAGATCTATGCTTTAGACTGTATCTAAACCTGCTCCAACATGGACTGACATTCTGGCCTACTTTCAGCCGATGCGACTTGTCTGTCGCTGAACAGTCGCTTTTTATGTATTCAGCACCTATGTATAATGTTGTAAAAATGCTCTAGAAGCTAAAGTCGCAGAAATATCACACATATTTGGCCTGCAACTTTCTGTGCGACAAATTCAGACAGGAAAAATCAGTATAAATCCTTAGAAAATTATCCCCCAGTGTCTCCATCTGCTGGCGGTATTGAATAAGCATTGCTGCACTGATGGGGTATGCATTAGACGAAAAAAAAGAAGAAAAAGAAGAATAATACGCCCAGAAAAGAGGCGAAAAGGAGAAAAACGTAAAAAAACGTGAAAAAAAAGTAAGAGGAAGAGAAGGGAAAAAAAGGTGGAAATGGGTTTAAAAGTGATTTCGGCGGAGAAATATATATATATATATATATATATATATATATATATATATGCGCACACACACACATAGATATAAACGTATTCTCCGTTGAGATATTGCAGCCGCTGCTGTGTCCAGGCCCAGGAGCCTTAGCACTGTGCTGTGATGTCACTCAATACCACTGACATCACTAGGTGTAAACAACATCTCTCCTTTGCTGTGTATGTGACTATGGAGCTGTTTGGTGATGTCGTCTATTACGGCCTTCATAGAAGCAACAGGAGATTGTTGCATCCATCTTGAACCCTCAGAACTACAGTGCTATGATGTCACTCACTTCCACAGGCCTTGCAGAGTGTAAACAACAACAACCCAGCTTTGTTGTGTATGTAACCAAAGGGATTTGTGATGTCACCTAGAACCTTCACAGCAGCGACAGCTTTATGAGGAGCATCAGCACTGCTCTGCCTGAGCAGAACCATCACCGCCATAGGTTGTCAAATAACCCGGATTTAACCCACACAGGTAAGTCCAATGGGGTGCAGGCATGTCCTCTATGCTTACAGCTTCCCGTGGGTGTTGGTTTGATACCGTTTGGGGACAGCCAAGGAGGCATCTGCAGGCAACAAAGGTAGGTGTGTGCTTGTGTGTGTGTTTCCTATGCAGATCCTAAGCCCAGTGTCACATGCAAGTAGGAGGAGTAAGAAGGGTTCCTGGCAAATCCGGGTTATGGATTGCATTTAAAAAGGCCCCGTGGGAGTGCAATGGGCCCCTGTCTTGCTGCTTAGCAATAATGGTATGGGTTTAGGTTCTGCTGTGTGTACTGGTGGTTGACTGCCCCCCAGCCCAGAGTGTGCATGGAAAATTGTCTGGCAGCCTCCCTGACAGCAAGCAGTGATAGTGCCCATGAAGGGGACCTTGTTGGGCCCGCCCCTTTCACGGTTATCGCTTCTCGGCCTTTTGGCTAAGATCAAGTGTAGTATCTGTTCTTATCAGTTTAATATCTGATACGTCCCCTATCTGGGGACCATATATTAAATGGATTTTTGAGAACGGGGGCCGATTTCGAAGCTTGCTTCCGTCGCCCTATGCATTGACCCGATATGGCAGTATCTTCGGGTACAGTGCACCACCCCCTTACAGGGTTAAAAAGAAAGATTCCTACTTTCATTGCTACCTGCTTGCTGGCTAGCCAGCTAGCCAGCCCTGTGGGCCTTGCTGCTGCTGCAGCCAATAAACAAAAGGTGGTGCTGCTGCTGCTTCTGCTGCTTCTGCTTCTGCTTGTGTCTGGCCCCTGTTGGAGCGTCCAGGCACAGGACTTCTGCTGCTGCTGACTAAATGGCCTCCTTAATTGGATCATTTGAGTAGCCAGCACACCTGTGCAGGTAGGGCATGACATGATAGGCAGCTGCCTTGATAGCGGGTGGGTGCTGAATGTTCCTAATTGACAAAATAAGATTAATGCTTATGAAGAAATATAAAATCTCATCCCTTCCCCAATATCGCGCCACACCCCTACCCCTTAATTCCCTGGTTGAACGTGATGGACATATGTCTTTTTTCGACCGTACTAACTATGTAACTATGTAACATAACATGGGGGGGGGGGTCTCCTGGCTGTTCACACAGGTGTGTCATTGCTGTACATTGACCATGCATTGCTTCTGTGGTATTGCAAAGGCAAAGACAAATGCTTCCAGCCATCCATTGCACTAATGGATTGGTCATCAGCTGGCTGTCTATGTCCCGCATCAATATAGACCAAAGTACAGAGGGTTAGGCTATGCTATTGTGCACCTACCTGATGCATCAGAAGGTGCGAGGCCCTTGCTAAATTCTGTGCACAGACTTTGAGATCTATGCTTTAGACTGTATCTAAACCTGCTCCAACATGGACTGACATTCTGGCCTACTTTCAGCCGATGCGACTTGTCTGTCGCTGAACAGTCGCTTTTTATGTATTCAGCACCTATGTATAATGTTGTAAAAATGCTCTAGAAGCTAAAGTCGCAGAAATGTCACACATATTTGGCCTGCAACTTTCTGTGCGACAAATTCAGACAGGAAAAATCAGTATAAATCCTTAGAAAATTATCCCCCAGTGTCTCCATCTGCTGGCGGTATTGAATAAGCATTGCTGCACTGATGGGGTATGCATTAGACGAAAAAAAAGAAGAAAAAGAAGAATAATACGCCCAGAAAAGAGGCGAAAAGGAGAAAAACGTAAAAAAACGTGAAAAAAAAGTAAGAGGAAGAGAAGGGAAAAAAAGGTGGAAATGGGTTTAAAAGTGATTTCGGCGGAGAAATATATATATATATATATATATATATATATATATATATATATATATATGCGCACACACACACATAGATATAAACGTATTCTCCGTTGAGATATTGCAGCCGCTGCTGTGTCCAGGCCCAGGAGCCTTAGCACTGTGCTGTGATGTCACTCAATACCACTGACATCACTAGGTGTAAACAACATCTCTCCTTTGCTGTGTATGTGACTATGGAGCTGTTTGGTGATGTCGTCTATTACGGCCTTCATAGAAGCAACAGGAGATTGTTGCATCCATCTTGAACCCTCAGAACTACAGTGCTATGATGTCACTCACTTCCACAGGCCTTGCAGAGTGTAAACAACAACAACCCAGCTTTGTTGTGTATGTAACCAAAGGGATTTGTGATGTCACCTAGAACCTTCACAGCAGCGACAGCTTTATGAGGAGCATCAGCACTGCTCTGCCTGAGCAGAACCATCACCGCCATAGGTTGTCAAATAACCCGGATTTAACCCACACAGGTAAGTCCAATGGGGTGCAGGCATGTCCTCTATGCTTACAGCTTCCCGTGGGTGTTGGTTTGATACCGTTTGGGGACAGCCAAGGAGGCATCTGCAGGCAACAAAGGTAGGTGTGTGCTTGTGTGTGTGTTTCCTATGCAGATCCTAAGCCCAGTGTCACATGCAAGTAGGAGGAGTAAGAAGGGTTCCTGGCAAATCCGGGTTATGGATTGCATTTAAAAAGGCCCCGTGGGAGTGCAATGGGCCCCTGTCTTGCTGCTTAGCAATAATGGTATGGGTTTAGGTTCTGCTGTGTGTACTGGTGGTTGACTGCCCCCCAGCCCAGAGTGTGCATGGAAAATTGTCTGGCAGCCTCCCTGACAGCAAGCAGTGATAGTGCCCATGAAGGGGACCTTGTTGGGCCCGCCCCTTTCACGGTTATCGCTTCTCGGCCTTTTGGCTAAGATCAAGTGTAGTATCTGTTCTTATCAGTTTAATATCTGATACGTCCCCTATCTGGGGACCATATATTAAATGGATTTTTGAGAACGGGGGCCGATTTCGAAGCTTGCTTCCGTCGCCCTATGCATTGACCCGATATGGCAGTATCTTCGGGTACAGTGCACCACCCCCTTACAGGGTTAAAAAGAAAGATTCCTACTTTCATTGCTACCTGCTTGCTGGCTAGCCAGCTAGCCAGCCCTGTGGGCCTTGCTGCTGCTGCAGCCAATAAACAAAAGGTGGTGCTGCTGCTGCTTCTGCTGCTTCTGCTTCTGCTTGTGTCTGGCCCCTGTTGGAGCGTCCAGGCACAGGACTTCTGCTGCTGCTGACTAAATGGCCTCCTTAATTGGATCATTTGAGTAGCCAGCACACCTGTGCAGGTAGGGCATGACATGATAGGCAGCTGCCTTGATAGCGGGTGGGTGCTGAATGTTCCTAATTGACAAAATAAGATTAATGCTTATGAAGAAATATAAAATCTCATCCCTTCCCCAATATCGCGCCACACCCCTACCCCTTAATTCCCTGGTTGAACGTGATGGACATATGTCTTTTTTCGACCGTACTAACTATGTAACTATGTAACATAACATGGGGGGGGGGGGGTCTCCTGGCTGTTCACACAGGTGTGTCATTGCTGTACATTGACCATGCATTGCTTCTGTGGTATTGCAAAGGCAAAGACAAATGCTTCCAGCCATCCATTGCACTAATGGATTGGTCATCAGCTGGCTGTCTATGTCCCGCATCAATATAGACCAAAGTACAGAGGGTTAGGCTATGCTATTGTGCACCTACCTGATGCATCAGAAGGTGCGAGGCCCTTGCTAAATTCTGTGCACAGACTTTGAGATCTATGCTTTAGACTGTATCTAAACCTGCTCCAACATGGACTGACATTCTGGCCTACTTTCAGCCGATGCGACTTGTCTGTCGCTGAACAGTCGCTTTTTATGTATTCAGCACCTATGTATAATGTTGTAAAAATGCTCTAGAAGCTAAAGTCGCAGAAATGTCACACATATTTGGCCTGCAACTTTCTGTGCGACAAATTCAGACAGGAAAAATCAGTATAAATCCTTAGAAAATTATCCCCCAGTGTCTCCATCTGCTGGCGGTATTGAATAAGCATTGCTGCACTGATGGGGTATGCATTAGACGAAAAAAAAGAAGAAAAAGAAGAATAATACGCCCAGAAAAGAGGCGAAAAGGAGAAAAACGTAAAAAAACGTGAAAAAAAAGTAAGAGGAAGAGAAGGGAAAAAAAGGTGGAAATGGGTTTAAAAGTGATTTCGGCGGAGAAATATATATATATATATATATATATATATATATATATATATGCGCACACACACACATAGATATAAACGTATTCTCCGTTGAGATATTGCAGCCGCTGCTGTGTCCAGGCCCAGGAGCCTTAGCACTGTGCTGTGATGTCACTCAATACCACTGACATCACTAGGTGTAAACAACATCTCTCCTTTGCTGTGTATGTGACTATGGAGCTGTTTGGTGATGTCGTCTATTATGGCCTTCATAGAAGCAACAGGAGATTGTTGCATCCATCTTGAACCCTCAGAACTACAGTGCTATGATGTCACTCACTTCCACAGGCCTTGCAGAGTGTAAACAACAACAACCCAGCTTTGTTGTGTATGTAACCAAAGGGATTTGTGATGTCACCTAGAACCTTCACAGCAGCGACAGCTTTATGAGGAGCATCAGCACTGCTCTGCCTGAGCAGAACCATCACCGCCATAGGTTGTCAAATAACCCGGATTTAACCCACACAGGTAAGTCCAATGGGGTGCAGGCATGTCCTCTATGCTTACAGCTTCCCGTGGGTGTTGGTTTGATACCGTTTGGGGACAGCCAAGGAGGCATCTGCAGGCAACAAAGGTAGGTGTGTGCTTGTGTGTGTGTTTCCTATGCAGATCCTAAGCCCAGTGTCACATGCAAGTAGGAGGAGTAAGAAGGGTTCCTGGCAAATCCGGGTTATGGATTGCATTTAAAAAGGCCCCGTGGGAGTGCAATGGGCCCCTGTCTTGCTGCTTAGCAATAATGGTATGGGTTTAGGTTCTGCTGTGTGTACTGGTGGTTGACTGCCCCCCAGCCCAGAGTGTGCATGGAAAATTGTCTGGCAGCCTCCCTGACAGCAAGCAGTGATAGTGCCCATGAAGGGGACCTTGTTGGGCCCGCCCCTTTCACGGTTATCGCTTCTCGGCCTTTTGGCTAAGATCAAGTGTAGTATCTGTTCTTATCAGTTTAATATCTGATACGTCCCCTATCTGGGGACCATATATTAAATGGATTTTTGAGAACGGGGGCCGATTTCGAAGCTTGCTTCCGTCGCCCTATGCATTGACCCGATATGGCAGTATCTTCGGGTACAGTGCACCACCCCCTTACAGGGTTAAAAAGAAAGATTCCTACTTTCATTGCTACCTGCTTGCTGGCTAGCCAGCTAGCCAGCCCTGTGGGCCTTGCTGCTGCTGCAGCCAATAAACAAAAGGTGGTGCTGCTGCTGCTTCTGCTGCTTCTGCTTCTGCTTGTGTCTGGCCCCTGTTGGAGCGTCCAGGCACAGGACTTCTGCTGCTGCTGACTAAATGGCCTCCTTAATTGGATCATTTGAGTAGCCAGCACACCTGTGCAGGTAGGGCATGACATGATAGGCAGCTGCCTTGATAGCGGGTGGGTGCTGAATGTTCCTAATTGACAAAATAAGATTAATGCTTATGAAGAAATATAAAATCTCATCCCTTCCCCAATATCGCGCCACACCCCTACCCCTTAATTCCCTGGTTGAACGTGATGGACATATGTCTTTTTTCGACCGTACTAACTATGTAACTATGTAACATAACATGGGGGGGGGGGGGGTCTCCTGGCTGTTCACACAGGTGTGTCATTGCTGTACATTGACCATGCATTGCTTCTGTGGTATTGCAAAGGCAAAGACAAATGCTTCCAGCCATCCATTGCACTAATGGATTGGTCATCAGCTGGCTGTCTATGTCCCGCATCAATATAGACCAAAGTACAGAGGGTTAGGCTATGCTATTGTGCACCTACCTGATGCATCAGAAGGTGCGAGGCCCTTGCTAAATTCTGTGCACAGACTTTGAGATCTATGCTTTAGACTGTATCTAAACCTGCTCCAACATGGACTGACATTCTGGCCTACTTTCAGCCGATGCGACTTGTCTGTCGCTGAACAGTCGCTTTTTATGTATTCAGCACCTATGTATAATGTTGTAAAAATGCTCTAGAAGCTAAAGTCGCAGAAATGTCACACATATTTGGCCTGCAACTTTCTGTGCGACAAATTCAGACAGGAAAAATCAGTATAAATCCTTAGAAAATTATCCCCCAGTGTCTCCATCTGCTGGCGGTATTGAATAAGCATTGCTGCACTGATGGGGTATGCATTAGACGAAAAAAAAGAAGAAAAAGAAGAATAATACGCCCAGAAAAGAGGCGAAAAGGAGAAAAACGTAAAAAAACGTGAAAAAAAAGTAAGAGGAAGAGAAGGGAAAAAAAGGTGGAAATGGGTTTAAAAGTGATTTCGGCGGAGAAATATATATATATATATATATATATATATATATATATATATGCGCACACACACACATAGATATAAACGTATTCTCCGTTGAGATATTGCAGCCGCTGCTGTGTCCAGGCCCAGGAGCCTTAGCACTGTGCTGTGATGTCACTCAATACCACTGACATCACTAGGTGTAAACAACATCTCTCCTTTGCTGTGTATGTGACTATGGAGCTGTTTGGTGATGTCGTCTATTACGGCCTTCATAGAAGCAACAGGAGATTGTTGCATCCATCTTGAACCCTCAGAACTACAGTGCTATGATGTCACTCACTTCCACAGGCCTTGCAGAGTGTAAACAACAACAACCCAGCTTTGTTGTGTATGTAACCAAAGGGATTTGTGATGTCACCTAGAACCTTCACAGCAGCGACAGCTTTATGAGGAGCATCAGCACTGCTCTGCCTGAGCAGAACCATCACTGCCATAGGTTGTCAAATAACCCGGATTTAACCCACACAGGTAAGTCCAATGGGGTGCAGGCATGTCCTCTATGCTTACAGCTTCCCGTGGGTGTTGGTTTGATACCGTTTGGGGACAGCCAAGGAGGCATCTGCAGGCAACAAAGGTAGGTGTGTGCTTGTGTGTGTGTTTCCTATGCAGATCCTAAGCCCAGTGTCACATGCAAGTAGGAGGAGTAAGAAGGGTTCCTGGCAAATCCGGGTTATGGATTGCATTTAAAAAGGCCCCGTGGGAGTGCAATGGGCCCCTGTCTTGCTGCTTAGCAATAATGGTATGGGTTTAGGTTCTGCTGTGTGTACTGGTGGTTGACTGCCCCCCAGCCCAGAGTGTGCATGGAAAATTGTCTGGCAGCCTCCCTGACAGCAAGCAGTGATAGTGCCCATGAAGGGGACCTTGTTGGGCCCGCCCCTTTCACGGTTATCGCTTCTCGGCCTTTTGGCTAAGATCAAGTGTAGTATCTGTTCTTATCAGTTTAATATCTGATACGTCCCCTATCTGGGGACCATATATTAAATGGATTTTTGAGAACGGGGGCCGATTTCGAAGCTTGCTTCCGTCGCCCTATGCATTGACCCGATATGGCAGTATCTTCGGGTACAGTGCACCACCCCCTTACAGGGTTAAAAAGAAAGATTCCTACTTTCATTGCTACCTGCTTGCTGGCTAGCCAGCTAGCCAGCCCTGTGGGCCTTGCTGCTGCTGCAGCCAATAAACAAAAGGTGGTGCTGCTGCTGCTTCTGCTTCTGCTTGTGTCTGGCCCCTGTTGGAGCGTCCAGGCACAGGACTTCTGCTGCTGCTGACTAAATGGCCTCCTTAATTGGATCATTTGAGTAGCCAGCACACCTGTGCAGGTAGGGCATGACATGATAGGCAGCTGCCTTGATAGCGGGTGGGTGCTGAATGTTCCTAATTGACAAAATAAGATTAATGCTTATGAAGAAATATAAAATCTCATCCCTTCCCCAATATCGCGCCACACCCCTACCCCTTAATTCCCTGGTTGAACGTGATGGACATATGTCTTTTTTCGACCGTACTAACTATGTAACTATGTAACATAACATGGGGGGGGGGGGTCTCCTGGCTGTTCACACAGGTGTGTCATTGCTGTACATTGACCATGCATTGCTTCTGTGGTATTGCAAAGGCAAAGACAAATGCTTCCAGCCATCCATTGCACTAATGGATTGGTCATCAGCTGGCTGTCTATGTCCCGCATCAATATAGACCAAAGTACAGAGGGTTAGGCTATGCTATTGTGCACCTACCTGATGCATCAGAAGGTGCGAGGCCCTTGCTAAATTCTGTGCACAGACTTTGAGATCTATGCTTTAGACTGTATCTAAACCTGCTCCAACATGGACTGACATTCTGGCCTACTTTCAGCCGATGCGACTTGTCTGTCGCTGAACAGTCGCTTTTTATGTATTCAGCACCTATGTATAATGTTGTAAAAATGCTCTAGAAGCTAAAGTCGCAGAAATGTCACACATATTTGGCCTGCAACTTTCTGTGCGACAAATTCAGACAGGAAAAATCAGTATAAATCCTTAGAAAATTATCCCCCAGTGTCTCCATCTGCTGGCGGTATTGAATAAGCATTGCTGCACTGATGGGGTATGCATTAGACGAAAAAAAAGAAGAAAAAGAAGAATAATACGCCCAGAAAAGAGGCGAAAAGGAGAAAAACGTAAAAAAACGTGAAAAAAAAGTAAGAGGAAGAGAAGGGAAAAAAAGGTGGAAATGGGTTTAAAAGTGATTTCGGCGGAGAAATATATATATATATATATATATATATATATATATATATATATATATATGCGCACACACACACATAGATATAAACGTATTCTCCGTTGAGATATTGCAGCCGCTGCTGTGTCCAGGCCCAGGAGCCTTAGCACTGTGCTGTGATGTCACTCAATACCACTGACATCACTAGGTGTAAACAACATCTCTCCTTTGCTGTGTATGTGACTATGGAGCTGTTTGGTGATGTCGTCTATTACGGCCTTCATAGAAGCAACAGGAGATTGTTGCATCCATCTTGAACCCTCAGAACTACAGTGCTATGATGTCACTCACTTCCACAGGCCTTGCAGAGTGTAAACAACAACAACCCAGCTTTGTTGTGTATGTAACCAAAGGGATTTGTGATGTCACCTAGAACCTTCACAGCAGCGACAGCTTTATGAGGAGCATCAGCACTGCTCTGCCTGAGCAGAACCATCACCGCCATAGGTTGTCAAATAACCCGGATTTAACCCACACAGGTAAGTCCAATGGGGTGCAGGCATGTCCTCTATGCTTACAGCTTCCCGTGGGTGTTGGTTTGATACCGTTTGGGGACAGCCAAGGAGGCATCTGCAGGCAACAAAGGTAGGTGTGTGCTTGTGTGTGTGTTTCCTATGCAGATCCTAAGCCCAGTGTCACATGCAAGTAGGAGGAGTAAGAAGGGTTCCTGGCAAATCCGGGTTATGGATTGCATTTAAAAAGGCCCCGTGGGAGTGCAATGGGCCCCTGTCTTGCTGCTTAGCAATAATGGTATGGGTTTAGGTTCTGCTGTGTGTACTGGTGGTTGACTGCCCCCCAGCCCAGAGTGTGCATGGAAAATTGTCTGGCAGCCTCCCTGACAGCAAGCAGTGATAGTGCCCATGAAGGGGACCTTGTTGGGCCCGCCCCTTTCACGGTTATCGCTTCTCGGCCTTTTGGCTAAGATCAAGTGTAGTATCTGTTCTTATCAGTTTTCATGCTGGTGGGGATGGGTGCTGCATGGAGGATGCAGGTGTACCAGGGCTTTCCGGGGCTGGTTCTGAGGAATCAGCTCGACGGCTGCCCCGATGTGACCTGTTCCCTCCGGGTCTCGCCATGAGGCTGAGAGGGTCTAGAGCCGAGGTACTTTTGTGCCTCGGGGAGTGGTGACCCCGAGGTGCCGAAACTCACTGGGAGAATAGACTCACTGGGTTGAAGCACGGGCACCATAATCTCTTCACCTTGTGGCACTCACCTCTTGATTCCCGGCCTTCTGGCTAGGATCAGAGAAATTTTTATAGATCCGGCCGGATGTCCGGGCAGTATATCTGCACACATTCACTTATTTATTTCTTTTTTGTCTCACTGTGTCACTTTTTGCGTGTTGTGTGTTCACAGGATTTGTCAGGATGCGGTTGCCCTTCTGGGTGTCCCTCCTGGCGGTCTAGGGGAGGTGTGTGTGGCCATTAGGTTCCGCACCTCCCTGCAAACACCCCGGGTACTCCTGCTTTGGCAGGGTACCTACCGTAATCGGCTCTGCGGGCAGATACCTTGGCTAGCGCCAAGGGGGATGCCGGGAGCATTTGTGGTCCCCTAGTAGCTTCGGCGAAAAGGGACATCGAACCTGGAACCTCGCAGGTACCTTTTGGTCCGGAGGCGAAGGGTAAGGTTTGTTGGGGGGCCTCTCTCCTATCGGAGAAGGGCTTGCGATAGACCGCATCCTTTGTGCACGTTTTTTTAGTGTAACACGTTTGCACTTTTTCTTGCACTTTGGGTGAATCGAAAGCACGTTCCTCGGCTTTAGATAAAAAAAAAAAAAAAATCTGTTCTTATCAGTTTAATATCTGATACGTCCCCTATCTGGGGACCATATATTAAATGGATTTTTGAGAACGGGGGCCGATTTCGAAGCTTGCTTCCGTCGCCCTATGCATTGACCCGATATGGCAGTATCTTCGGGTACAGTGCACCACCCCCTTACAGGGTTAAAAAGAAAGATTCCTACTTTCATTGCTACCTGCTTGCTGGCTAGCCAGCTAGCCAGCCCTGTGGGCCTTGCTGCTGCTGCAGCCAATAAACAAAAGGTGGTGCTGCTGCTGCTTCTGCTGCTTCTGCTTCTGCTTGTGTCTGGCCCCTGTTGGAGCGTCCAGGCACAGGACTTCTGCTGCTGCTGACTAAATGGCCTCCTTAATTGGATCATTTGAGTAGCCAGCACACCTGTGCAGGTAGGGCATGACATGATAGGCAGCTGCCTTGATAGCGGGTGGGTGCTGAATGTTCCTAATTGACAAAATAAGATTAATGCTTATGAAGAAATATAAAATCTCATCCCTTCCCCAATATCGCGCCACACCCCTACCCCTTAATTCCCTGGTTGAACGTGATGGACATATGTCTTTTTTCGACCGTACTAACTATGTAACTATGTAACATAACATGGGGGGGGGGGGTCTCCTGGCTGTTCACACAGGTGTGTCATTGCTGTACATTGACCATGCATTGCTTCTGTGGTATTGCAAAGGCAAAGACAAATGCTTCCAGCCATCCATTGCACTAATGGATTGGTCATCAGCTGGCTGTCTATGTCCCGCATCAATATAGACCAAAGTACAGAGGGTTAGGCTATGCTATTGTGCACCTACCTGATGCATCAGAAGGTGCGAGGCCCTTGCTAAATTCTGTGCACAGACTTTGAGATCTATGCTTTAGACTGTATCTAAACCTGCTCCAACATGGACTGACATTCTGGCCTACTTTCAGCCGATGCGACTTGTCTGTCGCTGAACAGTCGCTTTTTATGTATTCAGCACCTATGTATAATGTTGTAAAAATGCTCTAGAAGCTAAAGTCGCAGAAATGTCACACATATTTGGCCTGCAACTTTCTGTGCGACAAATTCAGACAGGAAAAGTCAGTATAAATCCTTAGAAAATTATCCCCAGTGTCTCCATCTGCTGGCGGTATTGAATAAGCATTGCTGCACTGATGGGGTATGCATTAGACGAAAAAAAAGAAGAAAAAGAAGAATAATACGCCCAGAAAAGAGGCGAAAAGGAGAAAAACGTAAAAAAACGTGAAAAAAAAGTAAGAGGAAGAGAAGGGAAAAAAAGGTGGAAATGGGTTTAAAAGTGATTTCGGCGGAGAAATATATATATATATATATATATATATATATATATATATATATGCGCACACACACACATAGATATAAACGTATTCTCCGTTGAGATATTGCAGCCGCTGCTGTGTCCAGGCCCAGGAGCCTTAGCACTGTGCTGTGATGTCACTCAATACCACTGACATCACTAGGTGTAAACAACATCTCTCCTTTGCTGTGTATGTGACTATGGAGCTGTTTGGTGATGTCGTCTATTACGGCCTTCATAGAAGCAACAGGAGATTGTTGCATCCATCTTGAACCCTCAGAACTACAGTGCTATGATGTCACTCACTTCCACAGGCCTTGCAGAGTGTAAACAACAACAACCCAGCTTTGTTGTGTATGTAACCAAAGGGATTTGTGATGTCACCTAGAACCTTCACAGCAGCGACAGCTTTATGAGGAGCATCAGCACTGCTCTGCCTGAGCAGAACCATCACCGCCATAGGTTGTCAAATAACCCGGATTTAACCCACACAGGTAAGTCCAATGGGGTGCAGGCATGTCCTCTATGCTTACAGCTTCCCGTGGGTGTTGGTTTGATACCGTTTGGGGACAGCCAAGGAGGCATCTGCAGGCAACAAAGGTAGGTGTGTGCTTGTGTGTGTGTTTCCTATGCAGATCCTAAGCCCAGTGTCACATGCAAGTAGGAGGAGTAAGAAGGGTTCCTGGCAAATCCGGGTTATGGATTGCATTTAAAAAGGCCCCGTGGGAGTGCAATGGGCCCCTGTCTTGCTGCTTAGCAATAATGGTATGGGTTTAGGTTCTGCTGTGTGTACTGGTGGTTGACTGCCCCCCAGCCCAGAGTGTGCATGGAAAATTGTCT
This sequence comes from Hyla sarda, assembly GCF_029499605.1. NCBI lineage: Eukaryota > Metazoa > Chordata > Amphibia > Anura > Hylidae > Hyla > Hyla sarda. The sequence goes on from NW_026608104.1 coordinate 40,085, forward strand.
GGCAGCCTCCCTGACAGCAAGCAGTGATAGTGCCCATGAAGGGGACCTTGTTGGGCCCGCCCCTTTCACGGTTATCGCTTCTCGGCCTTTTGGCTAAGATCTTGTATCTTGTCAAGGGGCTCTGAGTTCGTCGAACCTTCGGCCTTGAGGCATCGGCGGTTTTTTAGCCGTCTTAAGCCTCACGCTGCTATAGGAGGAGGACTTACAAAGAACGGGAAGGCGATCCCCCATGGCGACCCTTAGGTTTGCTGCGCATACTGAAACTCGGATTAAGAACACCTTCCGTATTGAAGTGGATGAGGAGAAAAAGGAGAAGATGACTTTGGAATTTTTTGTCAAGAGAATTATGCTGGATTTATTGCACATTCAGAGAGAAGATGTGTTTTGCCTAAAAGACCCAGGTAAAGGACTTTTCATTCTTACCTTGACTTCCGCATCTGCATGTGACCATATGTTTGAGAAAGTTCGGGAGCTTGCCAATGAGGAGGATATGAAAGGACTTGTTTTCATTGCTCTATATTCTAATGGCGATGTTCCACTGGTGGTTACTATGCACGATCCATACGTGGATATAAGAGACATTGTCTTATTTTTAAACCAATATTGTGCGGAAGTCAAATACTCTCATAAAATAATGAATGCAATGGACTTTTGGACTGGAAAGCATAAGTTTGCTGTTAAGTTCAGAGAAGATGTGAGAGGAATTGGAGGTCTGTGTCGCCCACCTGCAAATTTTTTAATTGGGCGTAAACGTGGCTATTTATTCTACCCTGGGATGCCGTATTATTGCAGGAAATGCCATGAATATGGTCATACACAAGAATCTTGCAAAGAGGAAGTGGTTATTTGCAAAAGATGTGGCCAAAAAGGCCACACCACTTTGGACTGTCAAAATGAGATTCTGTGTAATGTGTGTAAGCAGAAAGGACACGCTTTTAAGGATTGTCCTCAACGCTCCTGGGCCAATATTGTGGCTACGTCGGCTGGTCCCTCGATGAGGAAGAGCTCCATGGATGCTGTGCCTGTGCCTAAGACCCACACCCTGAAAGTGATGCCTGAGTCTTCTGCTACCGGAATTCCTGTGATACCTGCTGTGGCTCATGTCTCCAAAAGCATTGTGTCCCCGGGGAAGGTCGTGGGACCTGAGACAGAAGTGAGGGGTTCTCCTCTCATGGAAGTTGAGGGTCCTGGACCGCCCAGAAGGGATACAGAGGAGATGGATGTAGAAGAACGGCGAAAGAGGAAAAGCAGAGACCGGAAAGAGGAAAAGGGCCTTAACATCAAAAGGAGTGGTCGAGTTAGTGCGGACGAGGGGAACGTGGAGATTGTCTGCCAAAAGGTTATAACAGCATCCGACCCTGTTAATATTGAGGAATTTGTGTCACCACCTACAGATTGGGGTTCTTTGTCTGAGGATAATGAATGACCCAGGAGCTACCAAGTGTTAATATCTCCTCCTTCAATGTGAGGAGTTTGAAGAGCCCAGAGAGGAGGGCTGCTTTATTTTCTTTCTTGTCTTCTTTGCCTACAGACATTTTATTTTTACAGGAATGTGCCTTTGATTATGATATCAATTATTCATCTTTGAGATCTGAATGGACTCTTGGCCCGTCTGTGTGGTCAGGGGATAATGAGAGGAAAGTGACTGGTGTTGGCATACTGTTCAAGAGCAGTGAGTATAAAGTTACCTCCTTCACAGACATTGTACCCGGTAGAGCCCTGCTCGTTCATATTATTTATAATGACATGAATATGAGACTTTTAAATGTATATGCCTCTCCAGATAAGGATGAAAGATCTGATTTATTAGAGAAAATTCAGTTTTATTTACTGGGTTCATCCCCGCTTATCATCGCTGGTGATTTTAATTGTATAATGGCAGGAGAGGAGCGGGCTGGAGGATCTGAACAAAGGAAAGATAAGACTGAAAAACAACTAAAGGATTTTATAGTTGATTTTAATTTAAAAGATTTGTGGAGAACCTCTTTCCCTAATGACCCTGGGTATACCTGGGGGAATAGCCTTTATATGTCAAGGATTGATTATATTTTTGCTTCTGGATTTGCATTTTATGGGAATATGCAATTGACTTCTACCTTTTTTTCAGATCATAAGATTTTATCTGCTACATGTAAGTTTGATGGGGTTTGCAGAGCCAAAGGAGTCTGGCGTCTGAATGTCTCTTTGCTTGAAGATGAAGAAATTAAATGTAATTTTATCTATCTTTTTAAAAAATTGCAGAACTCAAGGACTAATTTTAATTCTCTTTTAGCATGGTGGGAATTCTGCAAGGTAAAATTTAAAGAGTATTTTATTAAGATGGGTGTTAAAAAAACAAAAGAGAAATTGAAATGGTATAGAGATCTTAACACAAAACTACAAACCTATTATCAACTCAAAGAGCTGGGTGTATATGTAGACGATCTGATTTTAAGTGTTAAAAGTGATATTCAGAAGGCTATAACTAACAAAGGGAAAGAAATAATTTTTAACTCCAAAGTTGAATGTAAAGAGAAGGATGAAAAGTGTACAAGATTCTTTTTTAAAAAGGTAATGGAAACAAAAAAGTTAATGATTAACATTGAGGATGAAACTACTAATGTAGGAATGTTATCCAAAGCTAAATCCTTTTATCAAGATCTGTTTAATGAGAAACCCATTGATATATCTGCTGCTAATTTTCTCCTAAGCACTTTAGATTGTGGTTTAAGTAAGGAGGACCAAGATGCACTTTGCACAGAAGTAAGATGCCAAGAATTAGAAATTGCTGCTAAAAGTTTATCCACAGGTAAAACACCAGGTTCTGATGGACTTCCTGTAGAGTTTTATAAAACCTTTTGGGAGATTTTTAAAGATGATTTGCTTAATATTTTTAAGGAGGCTTTTAATTCTGATGTTCTACCTTTATCTTGGAGGAGTGGTATAGTGTCTCTGATCCCCAAAAAGGGGGATAGGAACAGCTTAGAAAATTGGAGACCAATTACGCTTCTTAATGTTGATTATAAGATTATGTCAAAAATTTTTGTTAACAGAATGAAGCCGTTTTTGTACAAGGTCATCCATGTGGATCAGGTATGTGGTGTCCCAGGAAGGAGTGTAGCTGAACCTTTAAATGCTATTAGGGACGTCATATGGTATCAGCAAGAGCGGAATCAAAATCTAGCCATTCTATCTCTAGATTTTCATAAAGCGTTCGATAGAGTATCACATTGTTTTTTATGGATGGTTTTACAACGCATGGGTTTTCCTAACATATTTATTAAGCAAATTGCTCTCTTATATAAAGGTTCTTTTAGCAGGATTTTAATAAATGGTTTCCTTACAGATTTTATTAATTTATCATCAGGGGTAAAGCAAGGCTGCCCTCTGTCTCCTATACTGTTTATATGTGCAATAGAACCTCTGTTAAACTTAATAAGGAATGATAAAATAATAAAAGGAGTGCCAGTTCCTGGAGGTAATAATGCCACCCTTAAAGTGTGTGGCTATATGGATGATATTAATGTTTTTTGTGAAAGTGCCTTCTCTTTACAAAGAGTTGTTGATGTTACTGATTTCTTTTGTAAAGCTTCTGCTTTTAAACTTAATTTATCTAAATGTGACTGTTTTTATATAGGTAAATGGGAAAACGTGCAAATACCAAACCTAAAATTACAGTCAGAAAAAATAAAAATCCTTGGAGTCATCTTTGATAAAAATAACAATGGTGAGGAAAGTTGGCTAATGGTAAAAGAAAAGGTAAAGAAAAAGGTAGACTTTTGGTCCCTTAGGAAATTATCCTTAGAAGGTAAAATTTTGGTGATTAAGGCTATGCTAATACCCATTATGCTCTATTTAAATATGATTTATCCTCCTAATGAACTTATGTCTAGGCAACTTCAGAGGATTCTCTTTGAGTTTCTATGGAGTTCTAAAGCAGAAAAATTAAAAAGAGATACTATGTATAAGTCACAAAAAAATGGAGGAAAACAGGTTCCCTGTATTAGAAAATTTTTATACTTAAGGTTTTTTAGTTGGTGTTTTAGGGGACTTTTTATGAAAAGTGTATGGTCCTGTTTTTTAAAGTACTCTGCGGGACATATTTTTAGAAAAAGAGAATGGGTGTTTTTATCATTATCTTCTCCTGTACTTTTAACTCCGCCTAAACATTATGCCATCTTAGAAAAAATTATACGTATGTATAACCTTAAAGACTTTGACTTGTTAACCTTGAGGGATGCTCGCAAGATAGAAGTACAGTTAAATTTGCAAGAAGAAATATGTATGGTCTCTAATTTTTCTTATAATAGGTGTGTACAAATATGGAAAAAGGTAAACGAGCCATATCTTTTTAATGAGCACAAGGATTTAGCATGGATGATTATCCATGAGTGTCTTCCGGTAAGATTTTTCCAATATAGAAGAGGTCTAAATGCTGTATGTGTCTGTCCCCGGGATAATTGCAATATAGATGAAACTGTTTTGCACCTTTTCTGGAATTGTTATTTTGCACAAAAGGTTTTTAGACTAATTGGTTCTTTATTGAAATTCCTAACAGGTCTAAAAGTTTTAAATCATGAAGTTGTTTTATATGGCAAAAGTGATGGAGTTACGAAAGAAAAAGAGAGAATTTTGTGGATTTTTATCAACTGTACAAAAAATGTATTATGGAAAGTTCGTAATATCCTTGTCTTCAAAAGAGATTTTATTTGTGAAAAAGAATGTTTGAAGATGATATACAGTGAAGTTTACTTGTACTATTTAATTGATAAAAAGAGATATGGGCAGAAAAAAGCATTAGCTATGTGGAATTTACATTTATGGAAAACAGTATTTGATGTATTGTAAACATTTTTTGTGATGTATTTAAGTTTTTGAGTTTTTTCAATAAAAATGTAAAAAAAAAAAAATCTGTTCTTATCAGTTTAATATCTGATACGTCCCCTATCTGGGGACCATATATTAAATGGATTTTTGAGAACGGGGGCCGATTTCGAAGCTTGCTTCCGTCGCCCTATGCATTGACCCGATATGGCAGTATCTTCGGGTACAGTGCACCACCCCCTTACAGGGTTAAAAAGAAAGATTCCTACTTTCATTGCTACCTGCTTGCTGGCTAGCCAGCTAGCCAGCCCTGTGGGCCTTGCTGCTGCTGCAGCCAATAAACAAAAGGTGGTGCTGCTGCTGCTTCTGCTGCTTCTGCTTCTGCTTGTGTCTGGCCCCTGTTGGAGCGTCCAGGCACAGGACTTCAGCTGCTGCTGACTAAATGGCCTCCTTAATTGGATCATTTGAGTAGCCAGCACACCTGTGCAGGTAGGGCATGACATGATAGGCAGCTGCCTTGATAGCGGGTGGGTGCTGAATGTTCCTAATTGACAAAATAAGATTAATGCTTATGAAGAAATATAAAATCTCATCCCTTCCCCAATATCGCGCCACACCCCTACCCCTTAATTCCCTGGTTGAACGTGATGGACATATGTCTTTTTTCGACCGTACTAACTATGTAACTATGTAACATAACATGGGGGGGGGGGGGTCTCCTGGCTGTTCACACAGGTGTGTCATTGCTGTACATTGACCATGCATTGCTTCTGTGGTATTGCAAAGGCAAAGACAAATGCTTCCAGCCATCCATTGCACTAATGGATTGGTCATCAGCTGGCTGTCTATGTCCCGCATCAATATAGACCAAAGTACAGAGGGTTAGGCTATGCTATTGTGCACCTACCTGATGCATCAGAAGGTGCGAGGCCCTTGCTAAATTCTGTGCACAGACTTTGAGATCTATGCTTTAGACTGTATCTAAACCTGCTCCAACATGGACTGACATTCTGGCCTACTTTCAGCCGATGCGACTTGTCTGTCGCTGAACAGTCGCTTTTTATGTATTCAGCACCTATGTATAATGTTGTAAAAATGCTCTAGAAGCTAAAGTCGCAGAAATGTCACACATATTTGGCCTGCAACTTTCTGTGCGACAAATTCAGACAGGAAAAATCAGTATAAATCCTTAGAAAATTATCCCCCAGTGTCTCCATCTGCTGGCGGTATTGAATAAGCATTGCTGCACTGATGGGGTATGCATTAGACGAAAAAAAAGAAGAAAAAGAAGAATAATACGCCCAGAAAAGAGGCGAAAAGGAGAAAAACGTAAAAAAACGTGAAAAAAAAGTAAGAGGAAGAGAAGGGAAAAAAAGGTGGAAATGGGTTTAAAAGTGATTTCGGCGGAGAAATATATATATATATATATATATATATATATATGCGCACACACACACATAGATATAAACGTATTCTCCGTTGAGATATTGCAGTTGCTGCTGTGTCCAGGCCCAGGAGCCTTAGCACTGTGCTGTGATGTCACTCAATACCACTGACATCACTAGGTGTAAACAACATCTCTCCTTTGCTGTGTATGTGACTATGGAGCTGTTTGGTGATGTCGTCTATTACGGCCTTCATAGAAGCAACAGGAGATTGTTGCATCCATCTTGAACCCTCAGAACTACAGTGCTATGATGTCACTCACTTCCACAGGCCTTGCAGAGTGTAAACAACAACAACCCAGCTTTGTTGTGTATGTAACCAAAGGGATTTGTGATGTCACCTAGAACCTTCACAGCAGCGACAGCTTTATGAGGAGCATCAGCACTGCTCTGCCTGAGCAGAACCATCACCGCCATAGGTTGTCAAATAACCCGGATTTAACCCACACAGGTAAGTCCAATGGGGTGCAGGCATGTCCTCTATGCTTACAGCTTCCCGTGGGTGTTGGTTTGATACCGTTTGGGGACAGCCAAGGAGGCATCTGCAGGCAACAAAGGTAGGTGTGTGCTTGTGTGTGTGTTTCCTATGCAGATCCTAAGCCCAGTGTCACATGCAAGTAGGAGGAGTAAGAAGGGTTCCTGGCAAATCCGGGTTATGGATTGCATTTAAAAAGGCCCCGTGGGAGTGCAATGGGCCCCTGTCTTGCTGCTTAGCAATAATGGTATGGGTTTAGGTTCTGCTGTGTGTACTGGTGGTTGACTGCCCCCCAGCCCAGAGTGTGCATGGAAAATTGTCTGGCAGCCTCCCTGACAGCAAGCAGTGATAGTGCCCATGAAGGGGACCTTGTTGGGCCCGCCCCTTTCACGGTTATCGCTTCTCGGCCTTTTGGCTAAGATCAAGTGTAGTATCTGTTCTTATCAGTTTAATATCTGATACGTCCCCTATCTGGGGACCATATATTAAATGGATTTTTGAGAACGGGGGCCGATTTCGAAGCTTGCTTCCGTCGCCCTATGCATTGACCCGATATGGCAGTATCTTCGGGTACAGTGCACCACCCCCTTACAGGGTTAAAAAGAAAGATTCCTACTTTCATTGCTACCTGCTTGCTGGCTAGCCAGCTAGCCAGCCCTGTGGGCCTTGCTGCTGCTGCAGCCAATAAACAAAAGGTGGTGCTGCTGCTGCTTCTGCTGCTTCTGCTTCTGCTTGTGTCTGGCCCCTGTTGGAGCGTCCAGGCACAGGACTTCTGCTGCTGCTGACTAAATGGCCTCCTTAATTGGATCATTTGAGTAGCCAGCACACCTGTGCAGGTAGGGCATGACATGATAGGCAGCTGCCTTGATAGCGGGTGGGTGCTGAATGTTCCTAATTGACAAAATAAGATTAATGCTTATGAAGAAATATAAAATCTCATCCCTTCCCCAATATCGCGCCACACCCCTACCCCTTAATTCCCTGGTTGAACGTGATGGACATATGTCTTTTTTCGACCGTACTAACTATGTAACTATGTAACATAACATGGGGGGGGGGGGGGTCTCCTGGCTGTTCACACAGGTGTGTCATTGCTGTACATTGACCATGCATTGCTTCTGTGGTATTGCAAAGGCAAAGACAAATGCTTCCAGCCATCCATTGCACTAATGGATTGGTCATCAGCTGGCTGTCTATGTCCCGCATCAATATAGACCAAAGTACAGAGGGTTAGGCTATGCTATTGTGCACCTACCTGATGCATCAGAAGGTGCGAGGCCCTTGCTAAATTCTGTGCACAGACTTTGAGATCTATGCTTTAGACTGTATCTAAACCTGCTCCAACATGGACTGACATTCTGGCCTACTTTCAGCCGATGCGACTTGTCTGTCGCTGAACAGTCGCTTTTTATGTATTCAGCACCTATGTATAATGTTGTAAAAATGCTCTAGAAGCTAAAGTCGCAGAAATGTCACACATATTTGGCCTGCAACTTTCTGTGCGACAAATTCAGACAGGAAAAATCAGTATAAATCCTTAGAAAATTATCCCCCAGTGTCTCCATCTGCTGGCGGTATTGAATAAGCATTGCTGCACTGATGGGGTATGCATTAGACGAAAAAAAAGAAGAAAAAGAAGAATAATACGCCCAGAAAAGAGGCGAAAAGGAGAAAAACGTAAAAAAACGTGAAAAAAAAGTAAGAGGAAGAGAAGGGAAAAAAAGGTGGAAATGGGTTTAAAAGTGATTTCGGCGGAGAAATATATATATATATATATATATATATATATATATATATATATGCGCACACACACACATAGATATAAACGTATTCTCCGTTGAGATATTGCAGCCGCTGCTGTGTCCAGGCCCAGGAGCCTTAGCACTGTGCTGTGATGTCACTCAATACCACTGACATCACTAGGTGTAAACAACATCTCTCCTTTGCTGTGTATGTGACTATGGAGCTGTTTGGTGATGTCGTCTATTACGGCCTTCATAGAAGCAACAGGAGATTGTTGCATCCATCTTGAACCCTCAGAACTACAGTGCTATGATGTCACTCACTTCCACAGGCCTTGCAGAGTGTAAACAACAACAACCCAGCTTTGTTGTGTATGTAACCAAAGGGATTTGTGATGTCACCTAGAACCTTCACAGCAGCGACAGCTTTATGAGGAGCATCAGCACTGCTCTGCCTGAGCAGAACCATCACCGCCATAGGTTGTCAAATAACCCGGATTTAACCCACACAGGTAAGTCCAATGGGGTGCAGGCATGTCCTCTATGCTTACAGCTTCCCGTGGGTGTTGGTTTGATACCGTTTGGGGACAGCCAAGGAGGCATCTGCAGGCAACAAAGGTAGGTGTGTGCTTGTGTGTGTGTTTCCTATGCAGATCCTAAGCCCAGTGTCACATGCAAGTAGGAGGAGTAAGAAGGGTTCCTGGCAAATCCGGGTTATGGATTGCATTTAAAAAGGCCCCGTGGGAGTGCAATGGGCCCCTGTCTTGCTGCTTAGCAATAATGGTATGGGTTTAGGTTCTGCTGTGTGTACTGGTGGTTGACTGCCCCCCAGCCCAGAGTGTGCATGGAAAATTGTCTGGCAGCCTCCCTGACAGCAAGCAGTGATAGTGCCCATGAAGGGGACCTTGTTGGGCCCGCCCCTTTCACGGTTATCGCTTCTCGGCCTTTTGGCTAAGATCAAGTGTAGTATCTGTTCTTATCAGTTTAATATCTGATACGTCCCCTATCTGGGGACCATATATTAAATGGATTTTTGAGAACGGGGGCCGATTTCGAAGCTTGCTTCCGTCGCCCTATGCATTGACCCGATATGGCAGTATCTTCGGGTACAGTGCACCACCCCCTTACAGGGTTAAAAAGAAAGATTCCTACTTTCATTGCTACCTGCTTGCTGGCTAGCCAGCTAGCCAGCCCTGTGGGCCTTGCTGCTGCTGCAGCCAATAAACAAAAGGTGGTGCTGCTGCTGCTTCTGCTGCTTCTGCTTCTGCTTGTGTCTGGCCCCTGTTGGAGCGTCCAGGCACAGGACTTCTGCTGCTGCTGACTAAATGGCCTCCTTAATTGGATCATTTGAGTAGCCAGCACACCTGTGCAGGTAGGGCATGACATGATAGGCAGCTGCCTTGATAGCGGGTGGGTGCTGAATGTTCCTAATTGACAAAATAAGATTAATGCTTATGAAGAAATATAAAATCTCATCCCTTCCCCAATATCGCGCCACACCCCTACCCCTTAATTCCCTGGTTGAACGTGATGGACATATGTCTTTTTTCGACCGTACTAACTATGTAACTATGTAACATAACATGGGGGGGGGGGGGTCTCCTGGCTGTTCACACAGGTGTGTCATTGCTATACATTGACCATGCATTGCTTCTGTGGTATTGCAAAGGCAAAGACAAATGCTTCCAGCCATCCATTGCACTAATGGATTGGTCATCAGCTGGCTGTCTATGTCCCGCATCAATATAGACCAAAGTACAGAGGGTTAGGCTATGCTATTGTGCACCTACCTGATGCATCAGAAGGTGCGAGGCCCTTGCTAAATTCTGTGCACAGACTTTGAGATCTATGCTTTAGACTGTATCTAAACCTGCTCCAACATGGACTGACATTCTGGCCTACTTTCAGCCGATGCGACTTGTCTGTCGCTGAACAGTCGCTTTTTATGTATTCAGCACCTATGTATAATGTTGTAAAAATGCTCTAGAAGCTAAAGTCGCAGAAATGTCACACATATTTGGCCTGCAACTTTCTGTGCGACAAATTCAGACAGGAAAAATCAGTATAAATCCTTAGAAAATTATCCCCCAGTGTCTCCATCTGCTGGCGGTATTGAATAAGCATTGCTGCACTGATGGGGTATGCATTAGACGGAAAAAAAGAAGAAAAAGAAGAATAATACGCCCAGAAAAGAGGCGAAAAGGAGAAAAACGTAAAAAAACGTGAAAAAAAAGTAAGAGGAAGAGAAGGGAAAAAAAGGTGGAAATGGGTTTAAAAGTGATTTCGGCGGAGAAATATATATATATATATATATATATATATATATATATATATATGCGCACACACACACATAGATATAAACGTATTCTCCGTTGAGATATTGCAGCCGCTGCTGTGTCCAGGCCCAGGAGCCTTAGCACTGTGCTGTGATGTCACTCAATACCACTGACATCACTAGGTGTAAACAACATCTCTCCTTTGCTGTGTATGTGACTATGGAGCTGTTTGGTGATGTCGTCTATTACGGCCTTCATAGAAGCAACAGGAGATTGTTGCATCCATCTTGAACCCTCAGAACTACAGTGCTATGATGTCACTCACTTCCACAGGCCTTGCAGAGTGTAAACAACAACAACCCAGCTTTGTTGTGTATGTAACCAAAGGGATTTGTGATGTCACCTAGAACCTTCACAGCAGCGACAGCTTTATGAGGAGCATCAGCACTGCTCTGCCTGAGCAGAACCATCACCGCCATAGGTTGTCAAATAACCCGGATTTAACCCACACAGGTAAGTCCAATGGGGTGCAGGCATGTCCTCTATGCTTACAGCTTCCCGTGGGTGTTGGTTTGATACCGTTTGGGGACAGCCAAGGAGGCATCTGCAGGCAACAAAGGTAGGTGTGTGCTTGTGTGTGTGTTTCCTATGCAGATCCTAAGCCCAGTGTCACATGCAAGTAGGAGGAGTAAGAAGGGTTCCTGGCAAATCCGGGTTATGGATTGCATTTAAAAAGGCCCCGTGGGAGTGCAATGGGCCCCTGTCTTGCTGCTTAGCAATAATGGTATGGGTTTAGGTTCTGCTGTGTGTACTGGTGGTTGACTGCCCCCCAGCCCAGAGTGTGCATGGAAAATTGTCTGGCAGCCTCCCTGACAGCAAGCAGTGATAGTGCCCATGAAGGGGACCTTGTTGGGCCCGCCCCTTTCACGGTTATCGCTTCTCGGCCTTTTGGCTAAGATCAAGTGTAGTATCTGTTCTTATCAGTTTAATATCTGATACGTCCCCTATCTGGGGACCATATATTAAATGGATTTTTGAGAACGGGGGCCGATTTCGAAGCTTGCTTCCGTCGCCCTATGCATTGACCCGATATGGCAGTATCTTCGGGTACAGTGCACCACCCCCTTACAGGGTTAAAAAGAAAGATTCCTACTTTCATTGCTACCTGCTTGCTGGCTAGCCAGCTAGCCAGCCCTGTGGGCCTTGCTGCTGCTGCAGCCAATAAACAAAAGGTGGTGCTGCTGCTGCTTCTGCTGCTTCTGCTTCTGCTTGTGTCTGGCCCCTGTTGGAGCGTCCAGGCACAGGACTTCTGCTGCTGCTGACTAAATGGCCTCCTTAATTGGATCATTTGAGTAGCCAGCACACCTGTGCAGGTAGGGCATGACATGATAGGCAGCTGCCTTGATAGCGGGTGGGTGCTGAATGTTCCTAATTGACAAAATAAGATTAATGCTTATGAAGAAATATAAAATCTCATCCCTTCCCCAATATCGCGCCACACCCCTACCCCTTAATTCCCTGGTTGAACGTGATGGACATATGTCTTTTTTCGACCGTACTAACTATGTAACTATGTAACATAACATGGGGGGGGGGGGGTCTCCTGGCTGTTCACACAGGTGTGTCATTGCTGTACATTGACCATGCATTGCTTCTGTGGTATTGCAAAGGCAAAGACAAATGCTTCCAGCCATCCATTGCACTAATGGATTGGTCATCAGCTGGCTGTCTATGTCCCGCATCAATATAGACCAAAGTACAGAGGGTTAGGCTATGCTATTGTGCACCTACCTGATGCATCAGAAGGTGCGAGGCCCTTGCTAAATTCTGTGCACAGACTTTGAGATCTATGCTTTAGACTGTATCTAAACCTGCTCCAACATGGACTGACATTCTGGCCTACTTTCAGCCGATGCGACTTGTCTGTCGCTGAACAGTCGCTTTTTATGTATTCAGCACCTATGTATAATGTTGTAAAAATGCTCTAGAAGCTAAAGTCGCAGAAATGTCACACATATTTGGCCTGCAACTTTCTGTGCGACAAATTCAGACAGGAAAAATCAGTATAAATCCTTAGAAAATTATCCCCCAGTGTCTCCATCTGCTGGCGGTATTGAATAAGCATTGCTGCACTGATGGGGTATGCATTAGACGAAAAAAAAGAAGAAAAAGAAGAATAATACGCCCAGAAAAGAGGCGAAAAGGAGAAAAACGTAAAAAAACGTGAAAAAAAAGTAAGAGGAAGAGAAGGGAAAAAAAGGTGGAAATGGGTTTAAAAGTGATTTCGGCGGAGAAATATATATATATATATATATATATATATATATATATATATATGCGCACACACACACATAGATATAAACGTATTCTCCGTTGAGATATTGCAGCCGCTGCTGTGTCCAGGCCCAGGAGCCTTAGCACTGTGCTGTGATGTCACTCAATACCACTGACATCACTAGGTGTAAACAACATCTCTCCTTTGCTGTGTATGTGACTATGGAGCTGTTTGGTGATGTCGTCTATTACGGCCTTCATAGAAGCAACAGGAGATTGTTGCATCCATCTTGAACCCTCAGAACTACAGTGCTATGATGTCACTCACTTCCACAGGCCTTGCAGAGTGTAAACAACAACAACCCTGCTTTGTTGTGTATGTAACCAAAGGGATTTGTGATGTCACCTAGAACCTTCACAGCAGCGACAGCTTTATGAGGAGCATCAGCACTGCTCTGCCTGAGCAGAACCATCACCGCCATAGGTTGTCAAATAACCCGGATTTAACCCACACAGGTAAGTCCAATGGGGTGCAGGCATGTCCTCTATGCTTACAGCTTCCCGTGGGTGTTGGTTTGATACCGTTTGGGGACAGCCAAGGAGGCATCTGCAGGCAACAAAGGTAGGTGTGTGCTTGTGTGTGTGTTTCCTATGCAGATCCTAAGCCCAGTGTCACATGCAAGTAGGAGGAGTAAGAAGGGTTCCTGGCAAATCCGGGTTATGGATTGCATTTAAAAAGGCCCCGTGGGAGTGCAATGGGCCCCTGTCTTGCTGCTTAGCAATAATGGTATGGGTTTAGGTTCTGCTGTGTGTACTGGTGGTTGACTGCCCCCCAGCCCAGAGTGTGCATGGAAAATTGTCTGGCAGCCTCCCTGACAGCAAGCAGTGATAGTGCCCATGAAGGGGACCTTGTTGGGCCCGCCCCTTTCACGGTTATCGCTTCTCGGCCTTTTGGCTAAGATCAAGTGTAGTATCTGTTCTTATCAGTTTAATATCTGATACGTCCCCTATCTGGGGACCATATATTAAATGGATTTTTGAGAACGGGGGCCGATTTCGAAGCTTGCTTCCGTCGCCCTATGCATTGACCCGATATGGCAGTATCTTCGGGTACAGTGCACCACCCCCTTACAGGGTTAAAAAGAAAGATTCCTACTTTCATTGCTACCTGCTTGCTGGCTAGCCAGCTAGCCAGCCCTGTGGGCCTTGCTGCTGCTGCAGCCAATAAACAAAAGGTGGTGCTGCTTCTGCTGCTTCTGCTTCTGCTTGTGTCTGGCCCCTGTTGGAGCGTCCAGGCACAGGACTTCTGCTGCTGCTGACTAAATGGCCTCCTTAATTGGATCATTTGAGTAGCCAGCACACCTGTGCAGGTAGGGCATGACATGATAGGCAGCTGCCTTGATAGCGGGTGGGTGCTGAATGTTCCTAATTGACAAAATAAGATTAATGCTTATGAAGAAATATAAAATCTCATCCCTTCCCCAATATCGCGCCACACCCCTACCCCTTAATTCCCTGGTTGAACGTGATGGACATATGTCTTTTTTCGACCGTACTAACTATGTAACTATGTAACATAACATGGGGGGGGGGGGGTCTCCTGGCTGTTCACACAGGTGTGTCATTGCTGTACATTGACCATGCATTGCTTCTGTGGTATTGCAAAGGCAAAGACAAATGCTTCCAGCCATCCATTGCACTAATGGATTGGTCATCAGCTGGCTGTCTATGTCCCGCATCAATATAGACCAAAGTACAGAGGGTTAGGCTATGCTATTGTGCACCTACCTGATGCATCAGAAGGTGCGAGGCCCTTGCTAAATTCTGTGCACAGACTTTGAGATCTATGCTTTAGACTGTATCTAAACCTGCTCCAACATGGACTGACATTCTGGCCTACTTTCAGCCGATGCGACTTGTCTGTCGCTGAACAGTCGCTTTTTATGTATTCAGCACCTATGTATAATGTTGTAAAAATGCTCTAGAAGCTAAAGTCGCAGAAATGTCACACATATTTGGCCTGCAACTTTCTGTGCGACAAATTCAGACAGGAAAAATCAGTATAAATCCTTAGAAAATTATCCCCCAGTGTCTCCATCTGCTGGCGGTATTGAATAAGCATTGCTGCACTGATGGGGTATGCATTAGACGAAAAAAAAGAAGAAAAAGAAGAATAATACGCCCAGAAAAGAGGCGAAAAGGAGAAAAACGTAAAAAAACGTGAAAAAAAAGTAAGAGGAAGAGAAGGGAAAAAAAGGTGGAAATGGGTTTAAAAGTGATTTCGGCGGAGAAATATATATATATATATATATATATATATATATATATATATATATATGCGCACACACACACATAGATATAAACGTATTCTCCGTTGAGATATTGCAGCCGCTGCTGTGTCCAGGCCCAGGAGCCTTAGCACTGTGCTGTGATGTCACTCAATACCACTGACATCACTAGGTGTAAACAACATCTCTCCTTTGCTGTGTATGTGACTATGGAGCTGTTTGGTGATGTCGTCTATTACGGCCTTCATAGAAGCAACAGGAGATTGTTGCATCCATCTTGAACCCTCAGAACTACAGTGCTATGATGTCACTCACTTCCACAGGCCTTGCAGAGTGTAAACAACAACAACCCAGCTTTGTTGTGTATGTAACCAAAGGGATTTGTGATGTCACCTAGAACCTTCACAGCAGCGACAGCTTTATGAGGAGCATCAGCACTGCTCTGCCTGAGCAGAACCATCACCGCCATAGGTTGTCAAATAACCCGGATTTAACCCACACAGGTAAGTCCAATGGGGTGCAGGCATGTCCTCTATGCTTACAGCTTCCCGTGGGTGTTGGTTTGATACCGTTTGGGGACAGCCAAGGAGGCATCTGCAGGCAACAAAGGTAGGTGTGTGCTTGTGTGTGTGTTTCCTATGCAGATCCTAAGCCCAGTGTCACATGCAAGTAGGAGGAGTAAGAAGGGTTCCTGGCAAATCCGGGTTATGGATTGCATTTAAAAAGGCCCCGTGGGAGTGCAATGGGCCTCTGTCTTGCTGCTTAGCAATAATGGTATGGGTTTAGGTTCTGCTGTGTGTACTGGTGGTTGACTGCCCCCCAGCCCAGAGTGTGCATGGAAAATTGTCTGGCAGCCTCCCTGACAGCAAGCAGTGATAGTGCCCATGAAGGGGACCTTGTTGGGCCCGCCCCTTTCACGGTTATCGCTTCTCGGCCTTTTGGCTAAGATCAAGTGTAGTATCTGTTCTTATCAGTTTAATATCTGATACGTCCCCTATCTGGGGACCATATATTAAATGGATTTTTGAGAACGGGGGCCGATTTCGAAGCTTGCTTCCGTCGCCCTATGCATTGACCCGATATGGCAGTATCTTCGGGTACAGTGCACCACCCCCTTACAGGGTTAAAAAGAAAGATTCCTACTTTCATTGCTACCTGCTTGCTGGCTAGCCAGCTAGCCAGCCCTGTGGGCCTTGCTGCTGCTGCAGCCAATAAACAAAAGGTGGTGCTGCTGCTGCTTCTGCTGCTTCTGCTTCTGCTTGTGTCTGGCCCCTGTTGGAGCGTCCAGGCACAGGACTTCTGCTGCTGCTGACTAAATGGCCTCCTTAATTGGATCATTTGAGTAGCCAGCACACCTGTGCAGGTAGGGCATGACATGATAGGCAGCTGCCTTGATAGCGGGTGGGTGCTGAATGTTCCTAATTGACAAAATAAGATTAATGCTTATGAAGAAATATAAAATCTCATCCCTTCCCCAATATCGCGCCACACCCCTACCCCTTAATTCCCTGGTTGAACGTGATGGACATATGTCTTTTTTCGACCGTACTAACTATGTAACTATGTAACATAACATGGGGGGGGGGGGTCTCCTGGCTGTTCACACAGGTGTGTCATTGCTGTACATTGACCATGCATTGCTTCTGTGGTATTGCAAAGGCAAAGACAAATGCTTCCAGCCATCCATTGCACTAATGGATTGGTCATCAGCTGGCTGTCTATGTCCCGCATCAATATAGACCAAAGTACAGAGGGTTAGGCTATGCTATTGTGCACCTACCTGATGCATCAGAAGGTGCGAGGCCCTTGCTAAATTCTGTGCACAGACTTTGAGATCTATGCTTTAGACTGTATCTAAACCTGCTCCAACATGGACTGACATTCTGGCCTACTTTCAGCCGATGCGACTTGTCTGTCGCTGAACAGTCGCTTTTTATGTATTCAGCACCTATGTATAATGTTGTAAAAATGCTCTAGAAGCTAAAGTCGCAGAAATGTCACACATATTTGGCCTGCAACTTTCTGTGCGACAAATTCAGACAGGAAAAATCAGTATAAATCCTTAGAAAATTATCCCCCAGTGTCTCCATCTGCTGGCGGTATTGAATAAGCATTGCTGCACTGATGGGGTATGCATTAGACGAAAAAAAAGAAGAAAAAGAAGAATAATACGCCCAGAAAAGAGGCGAAAAGGAGAAAAACGTAAAAAAACGTGAAAAAAAAGTAAGAGGAAGAGAAGGGAAAAAAAGGTGGAAATGGGTTTAAAAGTGATTTCGGCGGAGAAATATATATATATATATATATATATATATATATATATATATATATATGCGCACACACACACATAGATATAAACGTATTCTCCGTTGAGATATTGCAGCCGCTGCTGTGTCCAGGCCCAGGAGCCTTAGCACTGTGCTGTGATGTCACTCAATACCACTGACATCACTAGGTGTAAACAACATCTCTCCTTTGCTGTGTATGTGACTATGGAGCTGTTTGGTGATGTCGTCTATTACGGCCTTCATAGAAGCAACAGGAGATTGTTGCATCCATCTTGAACCCTCAGAACTACAGTGCTATGATGTCACTCACTTCCACAGGCCTTGCAGAGTGTAAACAACAACAACCCAGCTTTGTTGTGTATGTAACCAAAGGGATTTGTGATGTCACCTAGAACCTTCACAGCAGCGACAGCTTTATGAGGAGCATCAGCACTGCTCTGCCTGAGCAGAACCATCACCGCCATAGGTTGTCAAATAACCCGGATTTAACCCACACAGGTAAGTCCAATGGGGTGCAGGCATGTCCTCTATGCTTACAGCTTCCCGTGGGTGTTGGTTTGATACCGTTTGGGGACAGCCAAGGAGGCATCTGCAGGCAACAAAGGTAGGTGTGTGCTTGTGTGTGTGTTTCCTATGCAGATCCTAAGCCCAGTGTCACATGCAAGTAGGAGGAGTAAGAAGGGTTCCTGGCAAATCCGGGTTATGGATTGCATTTAAAAAGGCCCCGTGGGAGTGCAATGGGCCCCTGTCTTGCTGCTTAGCAATAATGGTATGGGTTTAGGTTCTGCTGTGTGTACTGGTGGTTGACTGCCCCCCAGCCCAGAGTGTGCATGGAAAATTGTCTGGCAGCCTCCCTGACAGCAAGCAGTGATAGTGCCCATGAAGGGGACCTTGTTGGGCCCGCCCCTTTCACGGTTATCGCTTCTCGGCCTTTTGGCTAAGATCAAGTGTAGTATCTGTTCTTATCAGTTTAATATCTGATACGTCCCCTATCTGGGGACCATATATTAAATGGATTTTTGAGAACGGGGGCCGATTTCGAAGCTTGCTTCCGTCGCCCTATGCATTGACCCGATATGGCAGTATCTTCGGGTACAGTGCACCACCCCCTTACAGGGTTAAAAAGAAAGATTCCTACTTTCATTGCTACCTGCTTGCTGGCTAGCCAGCTAGCCAGCCCTGTGGGCCTTGCTGCTGCTGCAGCCAATAAACAAAAGGTGGTGCTGCTGCTGCTTCTGCTGCTTCTGCTTCTGCTTGTGTCTGGCCCCTGTTGGAGCGTCCAGGCACAGGACTTCTGCTGCTGCTGACTAAATGGCCTCCTTAATTGGATCATTTGAGTAGCCAGCACACCTGTGCAGGTAGGGCATGACATGATAGGCAGCTGCCTTGATAGCGGGTGGGTGCTGAATGTTCCTAATTGACAAAATAAGATTAATGCTTATGAAGAAATATAAAATCTCATCCC
Source organism: Hyla sarda (assembly GCF_029499605.1). NCBI lineage: Eukaryota > Metazoa > Chordata > Amphibia > Anura > Hylidae > Hyla > Hyla sarda. The sequence continues at coordinate 59,138 of NW_026608104.1, forward strand.
TTCCCCAATATCGCGCCACACCCCTACCCCTTAATTCCCTGGTTGAACGTGATGGACATATGTCTTTTTTCGACCGTACTAACTATGTAACTATGTAACATAACATGGGGGGGGGGGGGGTCTCCTGGCTGTTCACACAGGTGTGTCATTGCTGTACATTGACCATGCATTGCTTCTGTGGTATTGCAAAGGCAAAGACAAATGCTTCCAGCCATCCATTGCACTAATGGATTGGTCATCAGCTGGCTGTCTATGTCCCGCATCAATATAGACCAAAGTACAGAGGGTTAGGCTATGCTATTGTGCACCTACCTGATGCATCAGAAGGTGCGAGGCCCTTGCTAAATTCTGTGCACAGACTTTGAGATCTATGCTTTAGACTGTATCTAAACCTGCTCCAACATGGACTGACATTCTGGCCTACTTTCAGCCGATGCGACTTGTCTGTCGCTGAACAGTCGCTTTTTATGTATTCAGCACCTATGTATAATGTTGTAAAAATGCTCTAGAAGCTAAAGTCGCAGAAATGTCACACATATTTGGCCTGCAACTTTCTGTGCGACAAATTCAGACAGGAAAAATCAGTATAAATCCTTAGAAAATTATCCCCCAGTGTCTCCATCTGCTGGCGGTATTGAATAAGCATTGCTGCACTGATGGGGTATGCATTAGACGAAAAAAAAGAAGAAAAAGAAGAATAATACGCCCAGAAAAGAGGCGAAAAGGAGAAAAACGTAAAAAAACGTGAAAAAAAAGTAAGAGGAAGAGAAGGGAAAAAAAGGTGGAAATGGGTTTAAAAGTGATTTCGGCGGAGAAATATATATATATATATATATATATATATATATATATATATATATATATATATGCGCACACACACACATAGATATAAACGTATTCTCCGTTGAGATATTGCAGCCGCTGCTGTGTCCAGGCCCAGGAGCCTTAGCACTGTGCTGTGATGTCACTCAATACCACTGACATCACTAGGTGTAAACAACATCTCTCCTTTGCTGTGTATGTGACTATGGAGCTGTTTGGTGATGTCGTCTATTACGGCCTTCATAGAAGCAACAGGAGATTGTTGCATCCATCTTGAACCCTCAGAACTACAGTGCTATGATGTCACTCACTTCCACAGGCCTTGCAGAGTGTAAACAACAACAACCCAGCTTTGTTGTGTATGTAACCAAAGGGATTTGTGATGTCACCTAGAACCTTCACAGCAGCGACAGCTTTATGAGGAGCATCAGCACTGCTCTGCCTGAGCAGAACCATCACCGCCATAGGTTGTCAAATAACCCGGATTTAACCCACACAGGTAAGTCCAATGGGGTGCAGGCATGTCCTCTATGCTTACAGCTTCCCGTGGGTGTTGGTTTGATACCGTTTGGGGACAGCCAAGGAGGCATCTGCAGGCAACAAAGGTAGGTGTGTGCTTGTGTGTGTGTTTCCTATGCAGATCCTAAGCCCAGTGTCACATGCAAGTAGGAGGAGTAAGAAGGGTTCCTGGCAAATCCGGGTTATGGATTGCATTTAAAAAGGCCCCGTGGGAGTGCAATGGGCCCCTGTCTTGCTGCTTAGCAATAATGGTATGGGTTTAGGTTCTGCTGTGTGTACTGGTGGTTGACTGCCCCCCAGCCCAGAGTGTGCATGGAAAATTGTCTGGCAGCCTCCCTGACAGCAAGCAGTGATAGTGCCCATGAAGGGGACCTTGTTGGGCCCGCCCCTTTCACGGTTATCGCTTCTCGGCCTTTTGGCTAAGATCAAGTGTAGTATCTGTTCTTATCAGTTTAATATCTGATACGTCCCCTATCTGGGGACCATATATTAAATGGATTTTTGAGAACGGGGGCCGATTTCGAAGCTTGCTTCCGTCGCCCTATGCATTGACCCGATATGGCAGTATCTTCGGGTACAGTGCACCACCCCCTTACAGGGTTAAAAAGAAAGATTCCTACTTTCATTGCTACCTGCTTGCTGGCTAGCCAGCTAGCCAGCCCTGTGGGCCTTGCTGCTGCTGCAGCCAATAAACAAAAGGTGGTGCTGCTGCTGCTTCTGCTGCTTCTGCTTCTGCTTGTGTCTGGCCCCTGTTGGAGCGTCCAGGCACAGGACTTCTGCTGCTGCTGACTAAATGGCCTCCTTAATTGGATCATTTGAGTAGCCAGCACACCTGTGCAGGTAGGGCATGACATGATAGGCAGCTGCCTTGATAGCGGGTGGGTGCTGAATGTTCCTAATTGACAAAATAAGATTAATGCTTATGAAGAAATATAAAATCTCATCCCTTCCCCAATATCGCGCCACACCCCTACCCCTTAATTCCCTGGTTGAACGTGATGGACATATGTCTTTTTTCGACCGTACTAACTATGTAACTATGTAACATAACATGGGGGGGGGGGGGTCTCCTGGCTGTTCACACAGGTGTGTCATTGCTGTACATTGACCATGCATTGCTTCTGTGGTATTGCAAAGGCAAAGACAAATGCTTCCAGCCATCCATTGCACTAATGGATTGGTCATCAGCTGGCTGTCTATGTCCCGCATCAATATAGACCAAAGTACAGAGGGTTAGGCTATGCTATTGTGCACCTACCTGATGCATCAGAAGGTGCGAGGCCCTTGCTAAATTCTGTGCACAGACTTTGAGATCTATGCTTTAGACTGTATCTAAACCTGCTCCAACATGGACTGACATTCTGGCCTACTTTCAGCCGATGCGACTTGTCTGTCGCTGAACAGTCGCTTTTTATGTATTCAGCACCTATGTATAATGTTGTAAAAATGCTCTAGAAGCTAAAGTCGCAGAAATGTCACACATATTTGGCCTGCAACTTTCTGTGCGACAAATTCAGACAGGAAAAATCAGTATAAATCCTTAGAAAATTATCCCCCAGTGTCTCCATCTGCTGGCGGTATTGAATAAGCATTGCTGCACTGATGGGGTATGCATTAGACGAAAAAAAAGAAGAAAAAGAAGAATAATACGCCCAGAAAAGAGGCGAAAAGGAGAAAAACGTAAAAAAACGTGAAAAAAAAGTAAGAGGAAGAGAAGGGAAAAAAAGGTGGAAATGGGTTTAAAAGTGATTTCGGCGGAGAAATATATATATATATATATATATATATATATATATATATGCGCACACACACACATAGATATAAACGTATTCTCCGTTGAGATATTGCAGCCGCTGCTGTGTCCAGGCCCAGGAGCCTTAGCACTGTGCTGTGATGTCACTCAATACCACTGACATCACTAGGTGTAAACAACATCTCTCCTTTGCTGTGTATGTGACTATGGAGCTGTTTGGTGATGTCGTCTATTACGGCCTTCATAGAAGCAACAGGAGATTGTTGCATCCATCTTGAACCCTCAGAACTACAGTGCTATGATGTCACTCACTTCCACAGGCCTTGCAGAGTGTAAACAACAACAACCCAGCTTTGTTGTGTATGTAACCAAAGGGATTTGTGATGTCACCTAGAACCTTCACAGCAGCGACAGCTTTATGAGGAGCATCAGCACTGCTCTGCCTGAGCAGAACCATCACCGCCATAGGTTGTCAAATAACCCGGATTTAACCCACACAGGTAAGTCCAATGGGGTGCAGGCATGTCCTCTATGCTTACAGCTTCCCGTGGGTGTTGGTTTGATACCGTTTGGGGACAGCCAAGGAGGCATCTGCAGGCAACAAAGGTAGGTGTGTGCTTGTGTGTGTGTTTCCTATGCAGATCCTAAGCCCAGTGTCACATGCAAGTAGGAGGAGTAAGAAGGGTTCCTGGCAAATCCGGGTTATGGATTGCATTTAAAAAGGCCCCGTGGGAGTGCAATGGGCCCCTGTCTTGCTGCTTAGCAATAATGGTATGGGTTTAGGTTCTGCTGTGTGTACTGGTGGTTGACTGCCCCCCAGCCCAGAGTGTGCATGGAAAATTGTCTGGCAGCCTCCCTGACAGCAAGCAGTGATAGTGCCCATGAAGGGGACCTTGTTGGGCCCGCCCCTTTCACGGTTATCGCTTCTCGGCCTTTTGGCTAAGATCAAGTGTAGTATCTGTTCTTATCAGTTTAATATCTGATACGTCCCCTATCTGGGGACCATATATTAAATGGATTTTTGAGAACGGGGGCCGATTTCGAAGCTTGCTTCCGTCGCCCTATGCATTGACCCGATATGGCAGTATCTTCGGGTACAGTGCACCACCCCCTTACAGGGTTAAAAAGAAAGATTCCTACTTTCATTGCTACCTGCTTGCTGGCTAGCCAGCTAGCCAGCCCTGTGGGCCTTGCTGCTGCTGCAGCCAATAAACAAAAGGTGGTGCTGCTGCTGCTTCTGCTGCTTCTGCTTCTGCTTGTGTCTGGCCCCTGTTGGAGCGTCCAGGCACAGGACTTCTGCTGCTGCTGACTAAATGGCCTCCTTAATTGGATCATTTGAGTAGCCAGCACACCTGTGCAGGTAGGGCATGACATGATAGGCAGCTGCCTTGATAGCGGGTGGGTGCTGAATGTTCCTAATTGACAAAATAAGATTAATGCTTATGAAGAAATATAAAATCTCATCCCTTCCCCAATATCGCGCCACACCCCTACCCCTTAATTCCCTGGTTGAACGTGATGGACATATGTCTTTTTTCGACCGTACTAACTATGTAACTATGTAACATAACATGGGGGGGGGGGGGGGTCTCCTGGCTGTTCACACAGGTGTGTCATTGCTGTACATTGACCATGCATTGCTTCTGTGGTATTGCAAAGGCAAAGACAAATGCTTCCAGCCATCCATTGCACTAATGGATTGGTCATCAGCTGGCTGTCTATGTCCCGCATCAATATAGACCAAAGTACAGAGGGTTAGGCTATGCTATTGTGCACCTACCTGATGCATCAGAAGGTGCGAGGCCCTTGCTAAATTCTGTGCACAGACTTTGAGATCTATGCTTTAGACTGTATCTAAACCTGCTCCAACATGGACTGACATTCTGGCCTACTTTCAGCCGATGCGACTTGTCTGTCGCTGAACAGTCGCTTTTTATGTATTCAGCACCTATGTATAATGTTGTAAAAATGCTCTAGAAGCTAAAGTCGCAGAAATGTCACACATATTTGGCCTGCAACTTTCTGTGCGACAAATTCAGACAGGAAAAATCAGTATAAATCCTTAGAAAATTATCCCCCAGTGTCTCCATCTGCTGGCGGTATTGAATAAGCATTGCTGCACTGATGGGGTATGCATTAGACGAAAAAAAAGAAGAAAAAGAAGAATAATACGCCCAGAAAAGAGGCGAAAAGGAGAAAAACGTAAAAAAACGTGAAAAAAAAGTAAGAGGAAGAGAAGGGAAAAAAAGGTGGAAATGGGTTTAAAAGTGATTTCGGCGGAGAAATATATATATATATATATATATATATATATATATGCGCACACACACACATAGATATAAACGTATTCTCCGTTGAGATATTGCAGCCGCTGCTGTGTCCAGGCCCAGGAGCCTTAGCACTGTGCTGTGATGTCACTCAATACCACTGACATCACTAGGTGTAAACAACATCTCTCCTTTGCTGTGTATGTGACTATGGAGCTGTTTGGTGATGTCGTCTATTACGGCCTTCATAGAAGCAACAGGAGATTGTTGCATCCATCTTGAACCCTCAGAACTACAGTGCTATGATGTCACTCACTTCCACAGGCCTTGCAGAGTGTAAACAACAACAACCCAGCTTTGTTGTGTATGTAACCAAAGGGATTTGTGATGTCACCTAGAACCTTCACAGCAGCGACAGCTTTATGAGGAGCATCAGCACTGCTCTGCCTGAGCAGAACCATCACCGCCATAGGTTGTCAAATAACCCGGATTTAACCCACACAGGTAAGTCCAATGGGGTGCAGGCATGTCCTCTATGCTTACAGCTTCCCGTGGGTGTTGGTTTGATACCGTTTGGGGACAGCCAAGGAGGCATCTGCAGGCAACAAAGGTAGGTGTGTGCTTGTGTGTGTGTTTCCTATGCAGATCCTAAGCCCAGTGTCACATGCAAGTAGGAGGAGTAAGAAGGGTTCCTGGCAAATCCGGGTTATGGATTGCATTTAAAAAGGCCCCGTGGGAGTGCAATGGGCCCCTGTCTTGCTGCTTAGCAATAATGGTATGGGTTTAGGTTCTGCTGTGTGTACTGGTGGTTGACTGCCCCCCAGCCCAGAGTGTGCATGGAAAATTGTCTGGCAGCCTCCCTGACAGCAAGCAGTGATAGTGCCCATGAAGGGGACCTTGTTGGGCCCGCCCCTTTCACGGTTATCGCTTCTCGGCCTTTTGGCTAAGATCAAGTGTAGTATCTGTTCTTATCAGTTTAATATCTGATACGTCCCCTATCTGGGGACCATATATTAAATGGATTTTTGAGAACGGGGGCCGATTTCGAAGCTTGCTTCCGTCGCCCTATGCATTGACCCGATATGGCAGTATCTTCGGGTACAGTGCACCACCCCCTTACAGGGTTAAAAAGAAAGATTCCTACTTTCATTGCTACCTGCTTGCTGGCTAGCCAGCTAGCCAGCCCTGTGGGCCTTGCTGCTGCTGCAGCCAATAAACAAAAGGTGGTGCTGCTGCTGCTTCTGCTGCTTCTGCTTCTGCTTGTGTCTGGCCCCTGTTGGAGCGTCCAGGCACAGGACTTCTGCTGCTGCTGACTAAATGGCCTCCTTAATTGGATCATTTGAGTAGCCAGCACACCTGTGCAGGTAGGGCATGACATGATAGGCAGCTGCCTTGATAGCGGGTGGGTGCTGAATGTTCCTAATTGACAAAATAAGATTAATGCTTATGAAGAAATATAAAATCTCATCCCTTCCCCAATATCGCGCCACACCCCTACCCCTTAATTCCCTGGTTGAACGTGATGGACATATGTCTTTTTTCGACCGTACTAACTATGTAACTATGTAACATAACATGGGGGGGGGGGGTCTCCTGGCTGTTCACACAGGTGTGTCATTGCTGTACATTGACCATGCATTGCTTCTGTGGTATTGCAAAGGCAAAGACAAATGCTTCCAGCCATCCATTGCACTAATGGATTGGTCATCAGCTGGCTGTCTATGTCCCGCATCAATATAGACCAAAGTACAGAGGGTTAGGCTATGCTATTGTGCACCTACCTGATGCATCAGAAGGTGCGAGGCCCTTGCTAAATTCTGTGCACAGACTTTGAGATCTATGCTTTAGACTGTATCTAAACCTGCTCCAACATGGACTGACATTCTGGCCTACTTTCAGCCGATGCGACTTGTCTGTCGCTGAACAGTCGCTTTTTATGTATTCAGCACCTATGTATAATGTTGTAAAAATGCTCTAGAAGCTAAAGTCGCAGAAATGTCACACATATTTGGCCTGCAACTTTCTGTGCGACAAATTCAGACAGGAAAAATCAGTATAAATCCTTAGAAAATTATCCCCCAGTGTCTCCATCTGCTGGCGGTATTGAATAAGCATTGCTGCACTGATGGGGTATGCATTAGACGAAAAAAAAGAAGAAAAAGAAGAAGAATACGCCCAGAAAAGAGGCGAAAAGGAGAAAAACGTAAAAAAACGTGAAAAAAAAGTAAGAGGAAGAGAAGGGAAAAAAAGGTGGAAATGGGTTTAAAAGTGATTTCGGCGGAGAAATATATATATATATATATATATATATATATATATATATATATATGCGCACACACACACATAGATATAAACGTATTCTCCGTTGAGATATTGCAGCCGCTGCTGTGTCCAGGCCCAGGAGCCTTAGCACTGTGCTGTGATGTCACTCAATACCACTGACATCACTAGGTGTAAACAACATCTCTCCTTTGCTGTGTATGTGACTATGGAGCTGTTTGGTGATGTCGTCTATTACGGCCTTCATAGAAGCAACAGGAGATTGTTGCATCCATCTTGAACCCTCAGAACTACAGTGCTATGATGTCACTCACTTCCACAGGCCTTGCAGAGTGTAAACAACAACAACCCAGCTTTGTTGTGTATGTAACCAAAGGGATTTGTGATGTCACCTAGAACCTTCACAGCAGCGACAGCTTTATGAGGAGCATCAGCACTGCTCTGCCTGAGCAGAACCATCACCGCCATAGGTTGTCAAATAACCCGGATTTAACCCACACAGGTAAGTCCAATGGGGTGCAGGCATGTCCTCTATGCTTACAGCTTCCCGTGGGTGTTGGTTTGATACCGTTTGGGGACAGCCAAGGAGGCATCTGCAGGCAACAAAGGTAGGTGTGTGCTTGTGTGTGTGTTTCCTATGCAGATCCTAAGCCCAGTGTCACATGCAAGTAGGAGGAGTAAGAAGGGTTCCTGGCAAATCCGGGTTATGGATTGCATTTAAAAAGGCCCCGTGGGAGTGCAATGGGCCCCTGTCTTGCTGCTTAGCAATAATGGTATGGGTTTAGGTTCTGCTGTGTGTACTGGTGGTTGACTGCCCCCCAGCCCAGAGTGTGCATGGAAAATTGTCTGGCAGCCTCCCTGACAGCAAGCAGTGATAGTGCCCATGAAGGGGACCTTGTTGGGCCCGCCCCTTTCACGGTTATCGCTTCTCGGCCTTTTGGCTAAGATCAAGTGTAGTATCTGTTCTTATCAGTTTAATATCTGATACGTCCCCTATCTGGGGACCATATATTAAATGGATTTTTGAGAACGGGGGCCGATTTCGAAGCTTGCTTCCGTCGCCCTATGCATTGACCCGATATGGCAGTATCTTCGGGTACAGTGCACCACCCCCTTACAGGGTTAAAAAGAAAGATTCCTACTTTCATTGCTACCTGCTTGCTGGCTAGCCAGCTAGCCAGCCCTGTGGGCCTTGCTGCTGCTGCAGCCAATAAACAAAAGGTGGTGCTGCTGCTGCTTCTGCTGCTTCTGCTTCTGCTTGTGTCTGGCCCCTGTTGGAGCGTCCAGGCACAGGACTTCTGCTGCTGCTGACTAAATGGCCTCCTTAATTGGATCATTTGAGTAGCCAGCACACCTGTGCAGGTAGGGCATGACATGATAGGCAGCTGCCTTGATAGCGGGTGGGTGCTGAATGTTCCTAATTGACAAAATAAGATTAATGCTTATGAAGAAATATAAAATCTCATCCCTTCCCCAATATCGCGCCACACCCCTACCCCTTAATTCCCTGGTTGAACGTGATGGACATATGTCTTTTTTCGACCGTACTAACTATGTAACTATGTAACATAACATGGGGGGGGGGGGGGTCTCCTGGCTGTTCACACAGGTGTGTCATTGCTGTACATTGACCATGCATTGCTTCTGTGGTATTGCAAAGGCAAAGACAAATGCTTCCAGCCATCCATTGCACTAATGGATTGGTCATCAGCTGGCTGTCTATGTCCCGCATCAATATAGACCAAAGTACAGAGGGTTAGGCTATGCTATTGTGCACCTACCTGATGCATCAGAAGGTGCGAGGCCCTTGCTAAATTCTGTGCACAGACTTTGAGATCTATGCTTTAGACTGTATCTAAACCTGCTCCAACATGGACTGACATTCTGGCCTACTTTCAGCCGATGCGACTTGTCTGTCGCTGAACAGTCGCTTTTTATGTATTCAGCACCTATGTATAATGTTGTAAAAATGCTCTAGAAGCTAAAGTCGCAGAAATGTCACACATATTTGGCCTGCAACTTTCTGTGCGACAAATTCAGACAGGAAAAATCAGTATAAATCCTTAGAAAATTATCCCCCAGTGTCTCCATCTGCTGGCGGTATTGAATAAGCATTGCTGCACTGATGGGGTATGCATTAGACGAAAAAAAAGAAGAAAAAGAAGAATAATACGCCCAGAAAAGAGGCGAAAAGGAGAAAAACGTAAAAAAACGTGAAAAAAAAGTAAGAGGAAGAGAAGGGAAAAAAAGGTGGAAATGGGTTTAAAAGTGATTTCGGCGGAGAAATATATATATATATATATATATATATATATATATATATATATGCGCACACACACACATAGATATAAACGTATTCTCCGTTGAGATATTGCAGCCGCTGCTGTGTCCAGGCCCAGGAGCCTTAGCACTGTGCTGTGATGTCACTCAATACCACTGACATCACTAGGTGTAAACAACATCTCTCCTTTGCTGTGTATGTGACTATGGAGCTGTTTGGTGATGTCGTCTATTACGGCCTTCATAGAAGCAACAGGAGATTGTTGCATCCATCTTGAACCCTCAGAACTACAGTGCTATGATGTCACTCACTTCCACAGGCCTTGCAGAGTGTAAACAACAACAACCCAGCTTTGTTGTGTATGTAACCAAAGGGATTTGTGATGTCACCTAGAACCTTCACAGCAGCGACAGCTTTATGAGGAGCATCAGCACTGCTCTGCCTGAGCAGAACCATCACCGCCATAGGTTGTCAAATAACCCGGATTTAACCCACACAGGTAAGTCCAATGGGGTGCAGGCATGTCCTCTATGCTTACAGCTTCCCGTGGGTGTTGGTTTGATACCGTTTGGGGACAGCCAAGGAGGCATCTGCAGGCAACAAAGGTAGGTGTGTGCTTGTGTGTGTGTTTCCTATGCAGATCCTAAGCCCAGTGTCACATGCAAGTAGGAGGAGTAAGAAGGGTTCCTGGCAAATCCGGGTTATGGATTGCATTTAAAAAGGCCCCGTGGGAGTGCAATGGGCCCCTGTCTTGCTGCTTAGCAATAATGGTATGGGTTTAGGTTCTGCTGTGTGTACTGGTGGTTGACTGCCCCCCAGCCCAGAGTGTGCATGGAAAATTGTCTGGCAGCCTCCCTGACAGCAAGCAGTGATAGTGCCCATGAAGGGGACCTTGTTGGGCCCGCCCCTTTCACGGTTATCGCTTCTCGGCCTTTTGGCTAAGATCAAGTGTAGTATCTGTTCTTATCAGTTTAATATCTGATACGTCCCCTATCTGGGGACCATATATTAAATGGATTTTTGAGAACGGGGGCCGATTTCGAAGCTTGCTTCCGTCGCCCTATGCATTGACCCGATATGGCAGTATCTTCGGGTACAGTGCACCACCCCCTTACAGGGTTAAAAAGAAAGATTCCTACTTTCATTGCTACCTGCTTGCTGGCTAGCCAGCTAGCCAGCCCTGTGGGCCTTGCTGCTGCTGCAGCCAATAAACAAAAGGTGGTGCTGCTGCTGCTTCTGCTGCATCTGCTTCTGCTTGTGTCTGGCCCCTGTTGGAGCGTCCAGGCACAGGACTTCTGCTGCTGCTGACTAAATGGCCTCCTTAATTGGATCATTTGAGTAGCCAGCACACCTGTGCAGGTAGGGCATGACATGATAGGCAGCTGCCTTGATAGCGGGTGGGTGCTGAATGTTCCTAATTGACAAAATAAGATTAATGCTTATGAAGAAATATAAAATCTCATCCCTTCCCCAATATCGCGCCACACCCCTACCCCTTAATTCCCTGGTTGAACGTGATGGACATATGTCTTTTTTCGACCGTACTAACTATGTAACTATGTAACATAACATGGGGGGGGGGGGTCTCCTGGCTGTTCACACAGGTGTGTCATTGCTGTACATTGACCATGCATTGCTTCTGTGGTATTGCAAAGGCAAAGACAAATGCTTCCAGCCATCCATTGCACTAATGGATTGGTCATCAGCTGGCTGTCTATGTCCCGCATCAATATAGACCAAAGTACAGAGGGTTAGGCTATGCTATTGTGCACCTACCTGATGCATCAGAAGGTGCGAGGCCCTTGCTAAATTCTGTGCACAGACTTTGAGATCTATGCTTTAGACTGTATCTAAACCTGCTCCAACATGGACTGACATTCTGGCCTACTTTCAGCCGATGCGACTTGTCTGTCGCTGAACAGTCGCTTTTTATGTATTCAGCACCTATGTATAATGTTGTAAAAATGCTCTAGAAGCTAAAGTCGCAGAAATGTCACACATATTTGGCCTGCAACTTTCTGTGCGACAAATTCAGACAGGAAAAATCAGTATAAATCCTTAGAAAATTATCCCCCAGTGTCTCCATCTGCTGGCGGTATTGAATAAGCATTGCTGCACTGATGGGGTATGCATTAGACGAAAAAAAAGAAGAAAAAGAAGAATAATACGCCCAGAAAAGAGGCGAAAAGGAGAAAAACGTAAAAAAACGTGAAAAAAAAGTAAGAGGAAGAGAAGGGAAAAAAAGGTGGAAATGAGTTTAAAAGTGATTTCGGCGGAGAAATATATATATATATATATATATATATATATATATATATATATATATATGCGCACACACACACATAGATATAAACGTATTCTCCGTTGAGATATTGCAGCCGCTGCTGTGTCCAGGCCCAGGAGCCTTAGCACTGTGCTGTGATGTCACTCAATACCACTGACATCACTAGGTGTAAACAACATCTCTCCTTTGCTGTGTATGTGACTATGGAGCTGTTTGGTGATGTCGTCTATTACGGCCTTCATAGAAGCAACAGGAGATTGTTGCATCCATCTTGAACCCTCAGAACTACAGTGCTATGATGTCACTCACTTCCACAGGCCTTGCAGAGTGTAAACAACAACAACCCAGCTTTGTTGTGTATGTAACCAAAGGGATTTGTGATGTCACCTAGAACCTTCACAGCAGCGACAGCTTTATGAGGAGCATCAGCACTGCTCTGCCTGAGCAGAACCATCACCGCCATAGGTTGTCAAATAACCCGGATTTAACCCACACAGGTAAGTCCAATGGGGTGCAGGCATGTCCTCTATGCTTACAGCTTCCCGTGGGTGTTGGTTTGATACCGTTTGGGGACAGCCAAGGAGGCATCTGCAGGCAACAAAGGTAGGTGTGTGCTTGTGTGTGTGTTTCCTATGCAGATCCTAAGCCCAGTGTCACATGCAAGTAGGAGGAGTAAGAAGGGTTCCTGGCAAATCCGGGTTATGGATTGCATTTAAAAAGGCCCCGTGGGAGTGCAATGGGCCCCTGTCTTGCTGCTTAGCAATAATGGTATGGGTTTAGGTTCTGCTGTGTGTACTGGTGGTTGACTGCCCCCCAGCCCAGAGTGTGCATGGAAAATTGTCTGGCAGCCTCCCTGACAGCAAGCAGTGATAGTGCCCATGAAGGGGACCTTGTTGGGCCCGCCCCTTTCACGGTTATCGCTTCTCGGCCTTTTGGCTAAGATCAAGTGTAGTATCTGTTCTTATCAGTTTAATATCTGATACGTCCCCTATCTGGGGACCATATATTAAATGGATTTTTGAGAACGGGGGCCGATTTCGAAGCTTGCTTCCGTCGCCCTATGCATTGACCCGATATGGCAGTATCTTCGGGTACAGTGCACCACCCCCTTACAGGGTTAAAAAGAAAGATTCCTACTTTCATTGCTACCTGCTTGCTGGCTAGCCAGCTAGCCAGCCCTGTGGGCCTTGCTGCTGCTGCAGCCAATAAACAAAAGGTGGTGCTGCTGCTGCTTCTGCTGCTTCTGCTTCTGCTTGTGTCTGGCCCCTGTTGGAGCGTCCAGGCACAGGACTTCTGCTGCTGCTGACTAAATGGCCTCCTTAATTGGATCATTTGAGTAGCCAGCACACCTGTGCAGGTAGGGCATGACATGATAGGCAGCTGCCTTGATAGCGGGTGGGTGCTGAATGTTCCTAATTGACAAAATAAGATTAATGCTTATGAAGAAATATAAAATCTCATCCCTTCCCCAATATCGCGCCACACCCCTACCCCTTAATTCCCTGGTTGAACGTGATGGACATATGTCTTTTTTCGACCGTACTAACTATGTAACTATGTAACATAACATGGGGGGGGGGGGGTCTCCTGGCTGTTCACACAGGTGTGTCATTGCTGTACATTGACCATGCATTGCTTCTGTGGTATTGCAAAGGCAAAGACAAATGCTTCCAGCCATCCATTGCACTAATGGATTGGTCATCAGCTGGCTGTCTATGTCCCGCATCAATATAGACCAAAGTACAGAGGGTTAGGCTATGCTATTGTGCACCTACCTGATGCATCAGAAGGTGCGAGGCCCTTGCTAAATTCTGTGCACAGACTTTGAGATCTATGCTTTAGACTGTATCTAAACCTGCTCCAACATGGACTGACATTCTGGCCTACTTTCAGCCGATGCGACTTGTCTGTCGCTGAACAGTCGCTTTTTATGTATTCAGCACCTATGTATAATGTTGTAAAAATGCTCTAGAAGCTAAAGTCGCAGAAATGTCACACATATTTGGCCTGCAACTTTCTGTGCGACAAATTCAGACAGGAAAAATCAGTATAAATCCTTAGAAAATTATCCCCCAGTGTCTCCATCTGCTGGCGGTATTGAATAAGCATTGCTGCACTGATGGGGTATGCATTAGACGAAAAAAAAGAAGAAAAAGAAGAATAATACGCCCAGAAAAGAGGCGAAAAGGAGAAAAACGTAAAAAAACGTGAAAAAAAAGTAAGAGGAAGAGAAGGGAAAAAAAGGTGGAAATGGGTTTAAAAGTGATTTCGGCGGAGAAATATATATATATATATATATATATATATATATATATATATATATGCGCACACACACACATAGATATAAACGTATTCTCCGTTGAGATATTGCAGCCGCTGCTGTGTCCAGGCCCAGGAGCCTTAGCACTGTGCTGTGATGTCACTCAATACCACTGACATCACTAGGTGTAAACAACATCTCTCCTTTGCTGTGTATGTGACTATGGAGCTGTTTGGTGATGTCGTCTATTACGGCCTTCATAGAAGCAACAGGAGATTGTTGCATCCATCTTGAACCCTCAGAACTACAGTGCTATGATGTCACTCACTTCCACAGGCCTTGCAGAGTGTAAACAACAACAACCCAGCTTTGTTGTGTATGTAACCAAAGGGATTTGTGATGTCACCTAGAACCTTCACAGCAGCGACAGCTTTATGAGGAGCATCAGCACTGCTCTGCCTGAGCAGAACCATCACCGCCATAGGTTGTCAAATAACCCGGATTTAACCCACACAGGTAAGTCCAATGGGGTGCAGGCATGTCCTCTATGCTTACAGCTTCCCGTGGGTGTTGGTTTGATACCGTTTGGGGACAGCCAAGGAGGCATCTGCAGGCAACAAAGGTAGGTGTGTGCTTGTGTGTGTGTTTCCTATGCAGATCCTAAGCCCAGTGTCACATGCAAGTAGGAGGAGTAAGAAGGGTTCCTGGCAAATCCGGGTTATGGATTGCATTTAAAAAGGCCCCGTGGGAGTGCAATGGGCCCCTGTCTTGCTGCTTAGCAATAATGGTATGGGTTTAGGTTCTGCTGTGTGTACTGGTGGTTGACTGCCCCCCAGCCCAGAGTGTGCATGGAAAATTGTCTGGCAGCCTCCCTGACAGCAAGCAGTGATAGTGCCCATGAAGGGGACCTTGTTGGGCCCGCCCCTTTCACGGTTATCGCTTCTCGGCCTTTTGGCTAAGATCAAGTGTAGTATCTGTTCTTATCAGTTTAATATCTGATACGTCCCCTATCTGGTACTGTGGTACCCCGCTTCTCGGCCTTGGGGGATTGTCTCTCCTTACGGAGGGACTTCACCCCCTTGCTGCTATTGGGGAGCGGGCTTAGTCCACAGACAACGGGTTGCGATCCCCCTGTCTCTGGGACCTTGTGTCTCAGAAGGCATTTTCGGTACGTTGAGCGTTACCTGTAGCTTCGGAAGCACCTAGGGTACCCCCGACCTCTGCCTTGGGTAAGGGTTCCGCTTTTATAGCGGGATTCCGAGCCCCTGCTGCTATTGGGGAAGGGGCTTAGTCCCTGGGTGTGGAAGATGCCGTTCTCCTGGGCTTTCCCCTCTGGGGAAATGTCGATGCGAAATACCATCCGCATAGAGGTGTCGGAGAGCCATCGTCAGTTGAAGAACCTCCGCTTCATTGCGGAGGTGATTCTTCTTGACTACTTCCGCCTCAATAGGGAGGACATCCTGTGTCTAAATGACCAGGAAAGCCGTGGCCTGTATACCGTCACCTTCACGGCCACGGCGTGTTGCGATAACATCTATGCAACCTTGTCTGGTGCGGACCAGAGGGACGATCGACTCGACGGTCTTTCGTTCCAGTTCCTCTATGGTGAGGAACATATACCGTTGGTGGTGGCTATGCACAGCCCTCATGTGACCACGGAGGATATAGCCACTTTTCTTCGGCGATACTGCGAAGAGGTGCGATTCGCAAACAAAATCTTGAACTCCGTGCGGTTCTGGAACGGCAAGAGGAAGTTCTGGGTCAAGCTCCGTAAGGATCCCGGTGGTATTGGGGGTCTTTGCCATCCGCCCCCAAATTTTGCCATCGGGAGAGTTCGGGGCTTCCTGTTCTATCCTCAAATGCCTATGTATTGCCGAAATTGCTTGAGGTTTGGCCACACCCAGGAGACCTGCGGCACGGAGCGTGTGATTCGCTGCAATAGGTGTGGCCAAGAAGGTCACATAGCCTCAAGATGTAGCCATACGATAAGGTGCAACCTCTGCGGAGAGGAAAATCACGATTTTAATTCCTGTCCCCATAAAGCAAAAACTACGATGGGTGGGTCAAGGCTGGGCCCACCCAAAGAGGGGACAGGACAAAAGACGTCCTTTTTTAAGATGCCCAAACCCCAGATGGCAGGTACTGATGGGTCCAGGCCCAAGACCTCTGGTGCTCCATCGGGGGGCCCACCGGTGGTAGTGCTAGGGGGAGGCCATGGGGATTCCACGAAGCCCGGGCGGGTGATCGAGTTTACTGCCCGGGAAATTGAAAGACGTCGATCGACTTCCTACCTGGCTCAAGAGCCCACCGAAACTTCTGAAGGGGGCTCACCTGTGGCGGGTGGCAGCCGACGGGCCTCGGTGGGGGCAAAGGTGGACCCAAAATTACAGCATAAGCCAGGTACTGGCTTGGCCCAGGGTCGCCCTGCTCCGGACGAAGAGGCCCCGGTGAAAGCCCGCCGGAAGGGGAGCCAGGTGGCCAGGTCTGAGCCCGGTCCTGTTACTCCGCCTATACAGGACAGGGCCAAGAAGACAAGTGGCGCCAAACCAGGGTTTGCTGCCCCGCCAGCAGTGGACCCGGTGGGTAAAACTGGCCATCGTCGATCGATGGGGAAGTTGGAGCAACAGTCCTCAGCAACGCTTGCTGGGGAACAAGCGATGAAAACTTCCCAAGGTAGCGGCAAAGGTTCCGGAAAAGAGGCCTCACAGGCCCCTGTGCAGCAGTTCCAGTCGTCAAATGATGAAAGAAGACGCAGATCCATCAGCCGGGGGCCAGAGATTACATCGAGTGAGAGCAACACAGAGGATATGGACAGCAGTGTGACATTTAAAAGACAAAGAGAAGAAGAAGAGGAAGACATTCAAAGGAAAGCGGCGTGCCGTAGTTCGGACGAGAGCGAGCTCAGGGTCGGGGCATCATCGATCTCAAGCTCCGACCCTCAGAACATCAAGGAGCTGATGACCCCGCAGGCGGGGGATGACGGTACGCAGCTTATTATTGACTTTGATTCTCCAAGCACGGACTCTCCATAAACTATGCCTATCCCTGTAAAAATTGCCTCACTCAATGTGAGGTCCTTAAAGAGCCCTGATCGCAGGGCTGCTTTATTTTCTTATCTAGAGACATGTGACTTTGACCTTTGCCTGCTACAAGAATGTGGAATCCCTAGTAAAATGGACTATAAAGACTTAAAAGAAGACTGGAAGCTGGGCCCATCCATATGGTCCGGTGCAAATGACTGTCGTTCTGTGGGTGTTGGGCTGCTCTGCCGAGGCCAGTCCTTTTCTATTCATACAGTAACTGAGATTGTGCCTGGCAGAGCTCTTTTAATTCATCTATATTTTAATGGACTTTTAATTCGTGTTTTAAATGTGTATGCCCCTCCTGATAAACAGGAGCGGGCAGAACTATTTGAAATTTTACCACTGTTTTGTGTTGGGTCTTCCCCCCTGCTGGTGGGAGGTGATTTTAACTGCATACGTGATGGGGAACACCGGCAGGGTGGGGATATTAATCGTAAAGACCGCACTTCTTACCTGCTTAAAAATGTTATTGATGATTTTAATTTGAAAGATTGCTGGAAGGATCTCTTGCCGGAGGACCCGGGCGCCACATGGTCCAATGGAAGAGTGAGCTCCAGAATCGATTTTATTTTTTCCTCTAGAGCTTTTAAACCCCTGAAATGCACGCTCGAGCAGAATATCTTCTCTGATCATAAGCTCCTCTTGGTGGGCCTGGAGCTAGAGGGGGAGCAAAAAGCAAAAAGGGGCCTCTGGAGATTAAACACCACACTCCTAGAGGACCCTGAGATAAAAGAGGAGTTTGTGCGGACCTACCAGTGCTGGCAATCACAAAGAAAACCCCACGAGCCTATGCTGCACTGGTGGGAGGGCACCAAATCTAAAATCAGATTTTTTTTTATCAAAGCAGGTAAGAAGAAGGCAAAAATGGAAAAACAGTGGTTTTATGTTCTTAACATGCGTTTAAATGTACTTTTTAAATTGAAAGAAGCTGGTATGGATGTAGAAAATGATATTTTAAACCTTAAAACTGAAATAAAACATGCCATAGAAAAGAAAGGGAAACAAATCATTTTTAACTCACATGTGCAGCACCTGGAGGAGGGCGAGAAATGTTCCCGTTTCTTTTTTAAAAAAGTGATGAATAGGAGGGATATCATCCAGAACCTTGAGGGTGAATCCACTCCAAAAGGCATGTTAGATGCAGTTTTTAACTTCTACCAGCTTCTTTTTAATAAGAAAGATCTTAATCCATCCTTTTTAGAACATGTTCTTAATTCCCTTGATTTTAAGCTAGATGTTTTAGACCAGGAGGTTTTATCCCGTGATCTTAACTTAGATGAACTTTTATTTGTTTTTAAAAGTTTTTCTAGTGGGAAGGCCCCTGGGGAAGATGGTTTACCCATCGAATTTTATTTAGCTTTTTGGGATATTTTAAAGGATGATATGGTTTTATTGTATAAAGAAACTTTTATTGTTAATGAACTTCCCCCTTCCTGGAGGAGGGGGATTGTATCATTACTTTTTAAAAAAGGTGAAAAGGATATGCTAAAAAATTGGCGCCCCATCACACTTTTAAATGTCGATTATAAAGTTTTAGCCAAGTTATTAGCTGTCCGTTTTAAACCTTTTATTCATAAATTAGTTCACCCAAATCAGGTTTGTGGGGTACCTGGAAGGTCTATAGCTGAATCCCTAAATATTTTAAGAGATGTTTTATGGTATTTTAAGGATAGAAATCAAACTGTAGCAATTTTATCCTTAGACTTTGAAAAAGCCTTTGATAGGGTCTCCCATGAATACCTGTTTTTAGTTCTTAAAAAGATGGCAGTGCCTGAAACGATTTTAAGCCGAATCATGCTTTTATACCGATCCTGTTTTAGTCAAGTCTCTGTTAATGGCTTTTTAACCAGCGGTGTTCCTCTTTTATCAGGTGTCAAACAGGGCTGCCCCCTGTCCCCACTCCTTTTTATTTGCGCAATCGAACCACTGATGGCCCTCCTCAGAAAAGACCGGGTAGTAAGAGGCGTACCGATACCTGGTGGAGGAGGGACCCATCTAAAGGTGTTGGGGTACATGGATGATGTCACCATACTGTGCCCGGACTCTCCATCCATGAGGGGGGCATTGAGGAACACCAGCTATTTCTGCGAGGTCTCTGGTTTTAAG
Source organism: Hyla sarda (assembly GCF_029499605.1). Lineage (NCBI taxonomy): Eukaryota > Metazoa > Chordata > Amphibia > Anura > Hylidae > Hyla > Hyla sarda. Next base: position 78,793 of record NW_026608104.1, read on the forward strand.
CTAAACACAGATAAATGTGACTGTTTTTATATTGGCTCCTGGGATTCATCCATCACCCCAGGAGTCACAATGCAACAGGATCAAATTAAAGTTTTAGGTATTGTTTTTAACCAGGTCAATGATGGGAGCCCTAACTGGGATTCAGCTATAGCTAAGATGGAGAAGAAGATTTTAATGTGGAATCTTAGAAACCTTACCATGGAGGGGAAGATTTTAATAATAAAGATGGTTTTACTCCCTATTATGCTATACATTGCCATGGTATTTCCTCCATCTATTTTATACATTAAAAAAGTAACTAGAATTGTTTTTACTTTTTTATGGGGTTCAAAAATGGAGAAATTAAAGCGTGATTTTATGTACAAAAGTAGAGATAATGGCGGGAAAGATGTTCCTAACCTTTTTACTTTCTTTTACATAAAGTATTTCTGTTTCTGTTTTAAGATTATTAAATCCAATGGCATTTTTAGCTGCTTTTTAAGGTACGCTGCGGGCATGGTTTTTAAAAGATGGTTGCGCATCCCTCTGAACGCTCCGGTGCTTCTGTGTCCCCCAAAACATTATGTGGTGTTGGAAAAGACAGTCAGGCTCCTAGGTCTCCAAGATTTGGAGCCTGACATACTGGGGGACCAGAGAAAGGTATCAAAGGTCCTCAGGCGGAGTGAGGTTACCCTGGCAGTGTCCAATTTCACACAGGCAAGATCCAAAAAGGTATGGCGGAACGTGTACGGGAAGTTTCTGGCGAATGTACACAGGGATCTTGCCTGGGCAATCGTCCACCAGTGCCTCCCTACTCGTGAGTTCCAGCACAGGCGAGGACTGGTGGCGAGAGCCAAGTGCCCGAGAGATGGCTGCGGAGTGGACGAAACGGTGCTGCACATATTTTGGAACTGCCCTTTTGCACGGGAGCTTTGGAGGAAGGTAGGCCCACTTTTGAAGTGGGCCTGCGGCCTAAAAGATTTTAATCACGAATGTGTCTTTTACGGTCTTTTTAACTGCCCCAATTTTAAACAGCAGATGATCTGCTGGATGATTATTAATTGTTTTAAAAATGCCATCTGGAAAGTTAGGAACATCTTACTTTTTAAACATGATTTTATTGATGTTAAAAACTGTATAAAGCTGGCCCTGAGTGAGATGTACATCTATTACCTAAGAGACAAGAAACAGTTGGGGGCCAGCGAGGCAGCATCCATGTGGTGTCTGCCTCTATGGAACGAAATAACAGTATAATCAGTTTTTATGACATTTGTATAATGTTTTATCCTGCCATTTTTATTTTTTCTCCTTTTATTACTGGTTTTATTATTTGTATTTTAAAACTTTTGTGAACCTTTTATTATTTTGCGTTTTAAATTTTGTATGGTTTCTTATTTATTCAATAAAATTTTGTTGAAACCTTATCTGTTCTTATCAGTTTAATATCTGATACGTCCCCTATCTGGGGACCATATATTAAATGGATTTTTGAGAACGGGGGCCGATTTCGAAGCTTGCTTCCGTCGCCCTATGCATTGACCCGATATGGCAGTATCTTCGGGTACAGTGCACCACCCCCTTACAGGGTTAAAAAGAAAGATTCCTACTTTCATTGCTACCTGCTTGCTGGCTAGCCAGCTAGCCAGCCCTGTGGGCCTTGCTGCTGCTGCAGCCAATAAACAAAAGGTGGTGCTGCTGCTGCTTCTGCTGCTTCTGCTTCTGCTTGTGTCTGGCCCCTGTTGGAGCGTCCAGGCACAGGACTTCTGCTGCTGCTGACTAAATGGCCTCCTTAATTGGATCATTTGAGTAGCCAGCACACCTGTGCAGGTAGGGCATGACATGATAGGCAGCTGCCTTGATAGCGGGTGGGTGCTGAATGTTCCTAATTGACAAAATAAGATTAATGCTTATGAAGAAATATAAAATCTCATCCCTTCCCCAATATCGCGCCACACCCCTACCCCTTAATTCCCTGGTTGAACGTGATGGACATATGTCTTTTTTCGACCGTACTAACTATGTAACTATGTAACATAACATGGGGGGGGGGGGGTCTCCTGGCTGTTCACACAGGTGTGTCATTGCTGTACATTGACCATGCATTGCTTCTGTGGTATTGCAAAGGCAAAGACAAATGCTTCCAGCCATCCATTGCACTAATGGATTGGTCATCAGCTGGCTGTCTATGTCCCGCATCAATATAGACCAAAGTACAGAGGGTTAGGCTATGCTATTGTGCACCTACCTGATGCATCAGAAGGTGCGAGGCCCTTGCTAAATTCTGTGCACAGACTTTGAGATCTATGCTTTAGACTGTATCTAAACCTGCTCCAACATGGACTGACATTCTGGCCTACTTTCAGCCGATGCGACTTGTCTGTCGCTGAACAGTCGCTTTTTATGTATTCAGCACCTATGTATAATGTTGTAAAAATGCTCTAGAAGCTAAAGTCGCAGAAATGTCACACATATTTGGCCTGCAACTTTCTGTGCGACAAATTCAGACAGGAAAAATCAGTATAAATCCTTAGAAAATTATCCCCCAGTGTCTCCATCTGCTGGCGGTATTGAATAAGCATTGCTGCACTGATGGGGTATGCATTAGACGAAAAAAAAGAAGAAAAAGAAGAATAATACGCCCAGAAAAGAGGCGAAAAGGAGAAAAACGTAAAAAAACGTGAAAAAAAAGTAAGAGGAAGAGAAGGGAAAAAAAGGTGGAAATGGGTTTAAAAGTGATTTCGGCGGAGAAATATATATATATATATATATATATATATATATATATATATATATATATATATATATATGCGCACACACACACATAGATATAAACGTATTCTCCGTTGAGATATTGCAGCCGCTGCTGTGTCCAGGCCCAGGAGCCTTAGCACTGTGCTGTGATGTCACTCAATACCACTGACATCACTAGGTGTAAACAACATCTCTCCTTTGCTGTGTATGTGACTATGGAGCTGTTTGGTGATGTCGTCTATTACGGCCTTCATAGAAGCAACAGGAGATTGTTGCATCCATCTTGAACCCTCAGAACTACAGTGCTATGATGTCACTCACTTCCACAGGCCTTGCAGAGTGTAAACAACAACAACCCAGCTTTGTTGTGTATGTAACCAAAGGGATTTGTGATGTCACCTAGAACCTTCACAGCAGCGACAGCTTTATGAGGAGCATCAGCACTGCTCTGCCTGAGCAGAACCATCACCGCCATAGGTTGTCAAATAACCCGGATTTAACCCACACAGGTAAGTCCAATGGGGTGCAGGCATGTCCTCTATGCTTACAGCTTCCCGTGGGTGTTGGTTTGATACCGTTTGGGGACAGCCAAGGAGGCATCTGCAGGCAACAAAGGTAGGTGTGTGCTTGTGTGTGTGTTTCCTATGCAGATCCTAAGCCCAGTGTCACATGCAAGTAGGAGGAGTAAGAAGGGTTCCTGGCAAATCCGGGTTATGGATTGCATTTAAAAAGGCCCCGTGGGAGTGCAATGGGCCCCTGTCTTGCTGCTTAGCAATAATGGTATGGGTTTAGGTTCTGCTGTGTGTACTGGTGGTTGACTGCCCCCCAGCCCAGAGTGTGCATGGAAAATTGTCTGGCAGCCTCCCTGACAGCAAGCAGTGATAGTGCCCATGAAGGGGACCTTGTTGGGCCCGCCCCTTTCACGGTTATCGCTTCTCGGCCTTTTGGCTAAGATCAAGTGTAGTATCTGTTCTTATCAGTTTAATATCTGATACGTCCCCTATCTGGGGACCATATATTAAATGGATTTTTGAGAACGGGGGCCGATTTCGAAGCTTGCTTCCGTCGCCCTATGCATTGACCCGATATGGCAGTATCTTCGGGTACAGTGCACCACCCCCTTACAGGGTTAAAAAGAAAGATTCCTACTTTCATTGCTACCTGCTTGCTGGCTAGCCAGCTAGCCAGCCCTGTGGGCCTTGCTGCTGCTGCAGCCAATAAACAAAAGGTGGTGCTGCTGCTGCTTCTGCTGCTTCTGCTTCTGCTTGTGTCTGGCCCCTGTTGGAGCGTCCAGGCACAGGACTTCTGCTGCTGCTGACTAAATGGCCTCCTTAATTGGATCATTTGAGTAGCCAGCACACCTGTGCAGGTAGGGCATGACATGATAGGCAGCTGCCTTGATAGCGGGTGGGTGCTGAATGTTCCTAATTGACAAAATAAGATTAATGCTTATGAAGAAATATAAAATCTCATCCCTTCCCCAATATCGCGCCACACCCCTACCCCTTAATTCCCTGGTTGAACGTGATGGACATATGTCTTTTTTCGACCGTACTAACTATGTAACTATGTAACATAACATGGGGGGGGGGGGGGTCTCCTGGCTGTTCACACAGGTGTGTCATTGCTGTACATTGACCATGCATTGCTTCTGTGGTATTGCAAAGGCAAAGACAAATGCTTCCAGCCATCCATTGCACTAATGGATTGGTCATCAGCTGGCTGTCTATGTCCCGCATCAATATAGACCAAAGTACAGAGGGTTAGGCTATGCTATTGTGCACCTACCTGATGCATCAGAAGGTGCGAGGCCCTTGCTAAATTCTGTGCACAGACTTTGAGATCTATGCTTTAGACTGTATCTAAACCTGCTCCAACATGGACTGACATTCTGGCCTACTTTCAGCCGATGCGACTTGTCTGTCGCTGAACAGTCGCTTTTTATGTATTCAGCACCTATGTATAATGTTGTAAAAATGCTCTAGAAGCTAAAGTCGCAGAAATGTCACACATATTTGGCCTGCAACTTTCTGTGCGACAAATTCAGACAGGAAAAATCAGTATAAATCCTTAGAAAATTATCCCCCAGTGTCTCCATCTGCTGGCGGTATTGAATAAGCATTGCTGCACTGATGGGGTATGCATTAGACGAAAAAAAAGAAGAAAAAGAAGAATAATACGCCCAGAAAAGAGGCGAAAAGGAGAAAAACGTAAAAAAACGTGAAAAAAAAGTAAGAGGAAGAGAAGGGAAAAAAAGGTGGAAATGGGTTTAAAAGTGATTTCGGCGGAGAAATATATATATATATATATATATATATATATATATATATATATATGCGCACACACACACATAGATATAAACGTATTCTCCGTTGAGATATTGCAGCCGCTGCTGTGTCCAGGCCCAGGAGCCTTAGCACTGTGCTGTGATGTCACTCAATACCACTGACATCACTAGGTGTAAACAACATCTCTCCTTTGCTGTGTATGTGACTATGGAGCTGTTTGGTGATGTCGTCTATTACGGCCTTCATAGAAGCAACAGGAGATTGTTGCATCCATCTTGAACCCTCAGAACTACAGTGCTATGATGTCACTCACTTCCACAGGCCTTGCAGAGTGTAAACAACAACAACCCAGCTTTGTTGTGTATGTAACCAAAGGGATTTGTGATGTCACCTAGAACCTTCACAGCAGCGACAGCTTTATGAGGAGCATCAGCACTGCTCTGCCTGAGCAGAACCATCACCGCCATAGGTTGTCAAATAACCCGGATTTAACCCACACAGGTAAGTCCAATGGGGTGCAGGCATGTCCTCTATGCTTACAGCTTCCCGTGGGTGTTGGTTTGATACCGTTTGGGGACAGCCAAGGAGGCATCTGCAGGCAACAAAGGTAGGTGTGTGCTTGTGTGTGTGTTTCCTATGCAGATCCTAAGCCCAGTGTCACATGCAAGTAGGAGGAGTAAGAAGGGTTCCTGGCAAATCCGGGTTATGGATTGCATTTAAAAAGGCCCCGTGGGAGTGCAATGGGCCCCTGTCTTGCTGCTTAGCAATAATGGTATGGGTTTAGGTTCTGCTGTGTGTACTGGTGGTTGACTGCCCCCCAGCCCAGAGTGTGCATGGAAAATTGTCTGGCAGCCTCCCTGACAGCAAGCAGTGATAGTGCCCATGAAGGGGACCTTGTTGGGCCCGCCCCTTTCACGGTTATCGCTTCTCGGCCTTTTGGCTAAGATCAAGTGTAGTATCTGTTCTTATCAGTTTAATATCTGATACGTCCCCTATCTGGGGACCATATATTAAATGGATTTTTGAGAACGGGGGCCGATTTCGAAGCTTGCTTCCGTCGCCCTATGCATTGACCCGATATGGCAGTATCTTCGGGTACAGTGCACCACCCCCTTACAGGGTTAAAAAGAAAGATTCCTACTTTCATTGCTACCTGCTTGCTGGCTAGCCAGCTAGCCAGCCCTGTGGGCCTTGCTGCTGCTGCAGCCAATAAACAAAAGGTGGTGCTGCTGCTGCTTCTGCTGCTTCTGCTTCTGCTTGTGTCTGGCCCCTGTTGGAGCGTCCAGGCACAGGACTTCTGCTGCTGCTGACTAAATGGCCTCCTTAATTGGATCATTTGAGTAGCCAGCACACCTGTGCAGGTAGGGCATGACATGATAGGCAGCTGCCTTGATAGCGGGTGGGTGCTGAATGTTCCTAATTGACAAAATAAGATTAATGCTTATGAAGAAATATAAATCTCATCCCTTCCCCAATATCGCGCCACACCCCTACCCCTTAATTCCTGGTTGAACGTGATGGACATATGTCTTTTTTCGACCGTACTAACTATGTAACTATGTAACATAACATGGGGGGGGGGGGTCTCCTGGCTGTTCACACAGGTGTGTCATTGCTGTACATTGACCATGCATTGCTTCTGTGGTATTGCAAAGGCAAAGACAAATGCTTCCAGCCATCCATTGCACTAATGGATTGGTCATCAGCTGGCTGTCTATGTCCCGCATCAATATAGACCAAAGTACAGAGGGTTAGGCTATGCTATTGTGCACCTACCTGATGCATCAGAAGGTGCGAGGCCCTTGCTAAATTCTGTGCACAGACTTTGAGATCTATGCTTTAGACTGTATCTAAACCTGCTCCAACATGGACTGACATTCTGGCCTACTTTCAGCCGATGCGACTTGTCTGTCGCTGAACAGTCGCTTTTTATGTATTCAGCACCTATGTATAATGTTGTAAAAATGCTCTAGAAGCTAAAGTCGCAGAAATGTCACACATATTTGGCCTGCAACTTCTGTGCGACAAATTCAGACAGGAAAAATCAGTATAAATCCTTAGAAAATTATCCCCCAGTGTCTCCATCTGCTGGCGGTATTGAATAAGCATTGCTGCACTGATGGGGTATGCATTAGACGAAAAAAAAGAAGAAAAAGAAGAATAATACGCCCAGAAAAGAGGCGAAAAGGAGAAAAAACGTAAAAAAACGTGAAAAAAAAAGTAAGAGGAAGAGAAGGGAAAAAAAAGGTGGAAATGGTTTAAAAGTGATTTCGGCGGAGAAATATATATATATATATATATATATATATATATATATATATATATATGCGCACACACACACATAGATATAAACGTATTCTCCGTTGAGATATTGCAGCCGCTGCTGTGTCCAGGCCCAGGAGCCTTAGCACTGTGCTGTGATGTCACTCAATACCACTGACATCACTAGGTGTAATACAACATCAACATCTCTCCTTTGCTGTGTATGTGACTATGGAGCTGTTTGGTGATGTCGTCTATTACGGCCTTCATAGAAGCAACAGGAGATTGTTGCATCCATCTTGAACCCTCAGAACTACAGTGCTATGATGTCACTCACTTCCACAGGCCTTGCAGAGTGTAAACAACAACAACCCAGCTTTGTTGTGTATGTAACCAAAGGGATTTGTGATGTCACCTAGAACCTTCACAGCAGCGACAGCTTTATGAGGAGCATCAGCACTGCTCTGCCTGAGCAGAACCATCACCGCCATAGGTTGTCAAATAACCCGGATTTAACCCACACAGGTAAGTCCAATGGGGTGCAGGCATGTCCTCTATGCTTACAGCTTCCCGTGGGTGTTGGTTTGATACCGTTTGGGGACAGCCAAGGAGGCATCTGCAGGCAACAAAGGTAGGTGTGTGCTTGTGTGTGTGTTTCCTATGCAGATCCTAAGCCCAGTGTCACATGCAAGTAGGAGGAGTAAGAAGGGTTCCTGGCAAATCCGGGTTATGGATTGCATTTAAAAAGGCCCCGTGGGAGTGCAATGGGCCCCTGTCTTGCTGCTTAGCAATAATGGTATGGGTTTAGGTTCTGCTGTGTGTACTGGTGGTTGACTGCCCCCCAGCCCAGAGTGTGCATGGAAAATTGTCTGGCAGCCTCCCTGACAGCAAGCAGTGATAGTGCCCATGAAGGGGACCTTGTTGGGCCCGCCCCTTTCACGGTTATCGCTTCTCGGCCTTTTGGCTAAGATCAAGTGTAGTATCTGTTCTTATCAGTTTAATATCTGATACGTCCCCTATCTGGGGACCATATATTAAATGGATTTTTGAGAACGGGGGCCGATTTCGAAGCTTGCTTCCGTCGCCCTATGCATTGACCCGATATGGCAGTATCTTCGGGTACAGTGCACCACCCCCTTACAGGGTTAAAAAGAAAGATTCCTACTTTCATTGCTACCTGCTTGCTGGCTAGCCAGCTAGCCAGCCCTGTGGGCCTTGCTGCTGCTGCAGCCAATAAACAAAAGGTGGTGCTGCTGCTGCTTCTGCTGCTTCTGCTTCTGCTTGTGTCTGGCCCCTGTTGGAGCGTCCAGGCACAGGACTTCTGCTGCTGCTGACTAAATGGCCTCCTTAATTGGATCATTTGAGTAGCCAGCACACCTGTGCAGGTAGGGCATGACATGATAGGCAGCTGCCTTGATAGCGGGTGGGTGCTGAATGTTCCTAATTGACAAAATAAGATTAATGCTTATGAAGAAATATAAAATCTCATCCCTTCCCCAATATCGCGCCACACCCCTACCCCTTAATTCCCTGGTTGAACGTGATGGACATATGTCTTTTTTCGACCGTACTAACTATGTAACTATGTAACATAACATGGGGGGGGGGGGGGTCTCCTGGCTGTTCACACAGGTGTGTCATTGCTGTACATTGACCATGCATTGCTTCTGTGGTATTGCAAAGGCAAAGACAAATGCTTCCAGCCATCCATTGCACTAATGGATTGGTCATCAGCTGGCTGTCTATGTCCCGCATCAATATAGACCAAAGTACAGAGGGTTAGGCTATGCTATTGTGCACCTACCTGATGCATCAGAAGGTGCGAGGCCCTTGCTAAATTCTGTGCACAGACTTTGAGATCTATGCTTTAGACTGTATCTAAACCTGCTCCAACATGGACTGACATTCTGGCCTACTTTCAGCCGATGCGACTTGTCTGTCGCTGAACAGTCGCTTTTTATGTATTCAGCACCTATGTATAATGTTGTAAAAATGCTCTAGAAGCTAAAGTCGCAGAAATGTCACACATATTTGGCCTGCAACTTTCTGTGCGACAAATTCAGACAGGAAAAATCAGTATAAATCCTTAGAAAATTATCCCCCAGTGTCTCCATCTGCTGGCGGTATTGAATAAGCATTGCTGCACTGATGGGGTATGCATTAGACGAAAAAAAAGAAGAAAAAGAAGAATAATACGCCCAGAAAAGAGGCGAAAAGGAGAAAAACGTAAAAAAACGTGAAAAAAAAGTAAGAGGAAGAGAAGGGAAAAAAAGGTGGAAATGGGTTTAAAAGTGATTTCGGCGGAGAAATATATATATATATATATATATATATATATATATATATATATATATATGCGCACACACACACATAGATATAAACGTATTCTCCGTTGAGATATTGCAGCCGCTGCTGTGTCCAGGCCCAGGAGCCTTAGCACTGTGCTGTGATGTCACTCAATACCACTGACATCACTAGGTGTAAACAACATCTCTCCTTTGCTGTGTATGTGACTATGGAGCTGTTTGGTGATGTCGTCTATTACGGCCTTCATAGAAGCAACAGGAGATTGTTGCATCCATCTTGAACCCTCAGAACTACAGTGCTATGATGTCAC
>NW_026608105.1:0-88525 GCF_029499605.1 Hyla sarda
GCCAACGGGCATGCTGGGAGTTGTAGTTATGCAACCAGCAGATGCACCACTACAACTCCCAGCATGCACTTTAGCTGTTTGTGCAACCTGGGAGTTGTAGTTATACAACAGCTGAAGGTACACTTTTCCATAGAAAGAATGTGCCTCCAGCTGTTGCAAAACCATAAGTCCCAGCATGCCCATAAGGGAATGCTGGGAGTTGTGGTGGTCTGCCTCCTGCTGTTGCATAACTACAGCTCCCAGCATGCCCTTTTTGCATGCTGGGAGCTGTTGCTAAGCAACAGCAGGAGGCTGTCACTCACCTCCAACGATCCAGACGCTGCAGGTCAGTCCCGCCGCCGCAGCTGCTCCTGGGGCCCCGATCCCAACAGGGGCGCGGGGGATCGGGGTCCCCAGCACCCGGGGTGCACGTCCCGCACCCGCTCACGTCCTCCGGAAGAGGGGCGGAGTGGGTGCGGGAGTGACACCCGCAGCAGGCGCCCTGATTGGTCGGCCGGTAATCCGGCCGACGAATCAGGGCGATCGTGAGGTGGCACCAGTGCCACATCACCCCTGCAGGCTCTGGCTGTTCGGGGCCGTCAGAGACGGCCCCGAACAGCCAGATATTCCGGGTCATCGGGTCACTGGAGACCCGATTGACCCGGAATTGCCGCAGATCGCTGGACTGAATTGTCCAGCGATCTGCGGCGATCGCCGACATGGGGGGGCATAATGACCCCCCTGGGCGATATGCCGGGATGTCTGCTGAACGATTTCAGCAGGCATCCGGCTCCGGTCCCCAACCGGCTAGCGGTGGGGGCCGGAATTCCCACGGGCGTATGGATACGCCCTCGGTCCTTAAGGACTCGGGATGCAGGGCGTATCCATACGCCCTATGTCCTGAAGAGGTTAATATCTGATCTGTCACCTATCTGATACCATAGATTAAGTGCACCACCAGGTTTCAGTGTTGGAAAGAAAGATTACCTGTTTATTTGCTGCTTCAGCTGCTTGCTGGCTAGTCCAGTGGGCCCTTACTGCAGGCAAAAGACAATAGGTGGTGCCGCTTGTGTCTGGCCCCTGTTGGAGCGACCAGGCACAGGACTGCTGCTGCTGCTGCTGAATGTCCTCTTTAATGGAATAAGCTCAGCAACCAGCACACCTGTGCAGGTTGGACATGGCATGATAGGTAGCTGTCTTTCAGGTAGTGGGTGCTGAATCTTGTTAATTGACATGGGGGTGTCATTGCTGTTGATTGACCATGCATTGGTACTGTGGTATTGGAATAATAAAAACAAATGTTGCCAGCCAGCCATCCATTGCAATAATGGATAGGACATCAGCTATGAGGCATTTGTTTGTACAAACTGCTGCTCACAACTAATGTTGTAATATAGTGTCTCCATCTGCTGGTGGTATTGAATAAGCAATAGTGCAATGATAGGGTCTGAAAAAGAAGAAAAATAAGAATCAGCAGCATAGGAAAAAAGGAGGAAAGAAGGAAAACATGGAGAGAAGAAAAAAAAGAAGGTAAAAAAAGGTGAAAACATGTTTAAAAACGTGTTTCCATCTCTCTCTCTCTCTCTCTCTCTCTCTCTCTCTCTCTCTCTCTATATATATATATATATATATATCAATATATATCTATCTATCTATCTATATATATATATATATATATATATATATATATATATATATAAAATTTAGATGAAGGGGAGCACCTTGCTCAAGGATTCCAGATCCGTGTGGGTGCACAGCTTCAGGAACAGACCAATTCCCAAGTAATATCAAAAGCAAAGTAGAAGCGGCACTCCAAAATATAAATAAAGCGTGGATTTATTCACACATCTGTGCAGAAAGCGACGTTTCGGCTCGACAATAGAGCCTTTCTCAAGCATGCTTGAGCAAGGCTCTATTGTCGAGCCGAAACGTCGCTTTCCTCACAGATGTGTGAATAAATCCACGCTTTATTGATATTTTGGAGTGCCGCTTCTACTTTGCTTTTGATATATATATATATATATATATATATATATATATATAAAAGAAAAAAATATATATATCTAGAGAGAGAGAGAGAAAGATAAATATATATAGAGATAGATAGATAGATACACATACATACACATAGGCGTGCACACGGGGTGTGCCGGGTGTGCCCAGGCACACCTTAATCCAGTGGCGTTGCGACCCGGGTGCGGCCCGCACCGGGTGACACCAAGACGCTCCGCAGCACCCCCCATCTGTGCCCGACCGTCCTTCACCAGCCCAGACCTCCGCCCCCCCCCCGTCAGGCGCACCGCACAGCGCTGCCTCCTGCTCCTGTTTGTGCCCCGCTCCGCTCTGGCTCACCTTCAGTTGGTTCGGTCATGTGACGGCACGTTACTGCCGTCACATGACCTTCAGGACGTCACGCTGTATTCAAGGACGCCGGCCCCAGAGCGTGACGTGACGGTACGCGGTTCGCAGGATTACCGCGCTGAGTGAGTGAATGTTATTTCAACCTGCCTACTGGGTCTGGGGGGATAGGGTTAATCTGGGAGGTACTTCATTCCTACAGGGGGGGAGAGGGGGTTAAACTGGGGGGTTCTACCATCCTACTGGGGGGAGGGGGTAATCAGGGGGTACTACCTTCTAACAGGGTGGGGGGATAGGGTTAATCTGGGGGGTACTGCATTCCTACAGGTGGGGAGGGGGTTAATCTGGTGCCCCGAGTAGGCAGGTAGTACCCCCAGATTAACCCCCTCCCCCCAGTAGGATAGTAGTACCCCCAGATTAACCCCCCCCCAGTAAGAAGGTAGTACCCTCATATTAACCCCCTATTCCTGCCAGTAGGAAGGTAGCACCCCCAGATGCTGGTGGCCTCCATGTCTATTTTGCTTTTGTAGGGAACTGTACTGCACCTAATGTGGCGAATTATACTGCACCTAATGTGGGAACTATACTGTACCTAATGTGGGAACTATACTGCACCTAATGTGGGGGAACATACTGCACCTAATGTGGGAACTGTACTGCCAACCTAATGTGGGGGAACTATACTGCACCTAATGTGGGGAACTATACTGCACCTAATGTGGGGAACTATACTGCACCTAATGTGGGGGAACTATACTGCATCTAATGTGGGGTAACTATACTGCACCTAATGTGGGGGAACTATACTGCACCTAATGTGGGGAACTATACTGCACGTAATGTGGCAAATTATACCGCACCTAATGTGGGGGAACATACTGCACCTAATGTGGGAACTATACTGCACCTAATGTGGGGAACTATACTGCCAACCTAATGTGGGGGAACTATACTGCACCTAATGTGGGGAACTATACTGCACCTAATGTGGGGAACTATACTGCACCTAATGTGGGGGAACTATACTGCACCTAATGTGGGGAACTATACTGCACCTAATGTGGGGGAACTATACTGCACCTAATGTAGGGGAACTATACTGCCAGCCTAATGTGGGGGAACTGTACTGCACCTAATGTGGGGGAACTGTACTGCACCTAATGTGGGGGAACTGTACTGCACCTAATGTGGGGGAACTGTACTGCACCTAATGTGGGGGAACTGTACTGCACCTAATGTGGGGGAACTGTACTGCACCTAATGTGGGGGAACTGTACTGCACCTAATGTGGGGGGAACTATACTGCACCTAATGTGGGGAACTATACTGCCAACCTAATGTGGGGAAACTGTACTGCACCTAATGTGGGGGAAGTATACTGCACCTAATGTGGGGAACTATACTGCACCTAATGTGGGGGAACTATACTGCACCTAATGTGGGGGAACTATACTGCACCTAATGTGGGGAACTATACTGCCAACCTAATGTGGGGAACTATACTGCCAACCTAATGTGGTGGGACTTATACTGCACCTAGTCTGGCGGGACTTATACTGCACCTAATGTGGGGGAACTATACTGCACCTAATGTGGGGGAACTATAGTAACTGTGTGTGTATATATATATATATATATATATACACGCGCGCAGCGTGAGTTTGTGCTTTAGGGTGCACACCCTAATGCAATAGGCTGCGCACGCCTATGTACATACATACATACATATGTGTGTATTGATGGAGTTGCAAACAACATGGGTGCACTTGACAAACTCAGCACAGCTATTCCCCATTGTAAGATTGTTGCATGCAGGACCCTTAGCACTGTGATATGCTACTCAATACCGTTGGCGTGGCCAGGTGTAAATAACATCTCACCTTTGTTGTGTAAGTAACCATGGAGATTGTGATGTCGCCTAGGCCCACCAAAGAACAGCCTTGTCAGAAGCAGAGCCAGACATGAGAGCAAGCAAGCGAGCCAGAAATGAGTGCAAGCTAGCGAGCCAGATATGAACGCGAGCAAGACATGAGAGCAAGCGAGCGAGCCAGATATGCGAGCGAGCGAGACATATAAGTGAGCGAGCCAGACAAGTGAGCAAGAGAGCGAGTCAGATATGAGAACGAGCTAGCCAGATATGCGAGCGAGCAAGCCAGATAAGAGAGCGAGCCAGACAAAAGAGCAAGCGAGTAAGCCAGATATGAGAGAAAGCGAGCGAGCCAGATATGAGAACGAGCGAGCCAGTTATGATAGCATGCAAGCAAGCCAGATATGCGAGCGAGCCAGACAAGAGAGAAAGCGAGCCAGATATGATAGCAAGCGAGCAAGCCAGATATGAGAGCGAGCCAGATAAGAGAGCGAACCAGACAAGAGAGAAAGCAAGCGAGACAGATATGAGAGCGAGCGAGCCAGATATGAGAGCGAGCCAGACATGAAAGCAAGCCAGATATGAGAGCGAGCGAGCTAGACATGAGAGCAAGCGAGCGAGCCAGATATGAGAGCGAGCGAGCCAGATATGAGAGCGAGCGAGCCAGACATGAGAGCAAGCGAGCCAGATATGAGAGCGAGCGAGCCAGACATGAGCGCAAGCGAGCGAGCCAGATATGAGAGCAAGTGAGTGAGCCAGATATGCGAGCGAGCCAGACAAGAGAGCAAGCGAGCGAGCCAGATATGAGAGCAAGCGAGCGAGCCAGATGTGAGGGCGAGACAGATAAGAGAGCGAGCCAGACAAGAGGGCAAGCGAGTGAGCCAGATATGAGAGCAAGCGAGCCAGCCAGATATAAGAGCGAGCGAGCCAGATAAGAGAGCGAGCAAGACGAGAGCAAGCGAGCTAGCCACATTTGAGAGCAAGCGAGCGAGCCAGATGTGAGAGCGAGCGAGCAAGATATGCGAGCGAGCCAGATAAGAGAGCGAGCCAGACAAGAGAGCAAGCGAGCGAGCCAGATATGAGAGCAAGCGAGCGAGCCGGATATGAGAGCGAGCCAGATAAGAGAGCGAGCCAGACAAGAGAGCAAGCGAGCGAGCCAAATATGAGAGCAAGCGAGCCAGCTAGATGTGAGAGCGAGCGAGCCAGATATGAGAGCGAGCCAGATAAGAGAGTGAACCAGACAAGAGAGCAAGCGAGCAAGCCGGATATGAGAGGGAGCGAGCCAGACATGAGAGCAAGCAAGCGAGCCAGATATGAGAGCGAGCGAGCCAGCCATAAGAGCAAGCGAGCGAGCCAGATATGAGAGCGAGCGAGCCAGACATGAGAGCAAGCGAGCCAGACAAGAGCGCAAGCGAGCGAGCCAGATATGAGAGCAAGCGAGTGAGCCAGATATGCGAGTGAGCCATATAAGAGAGCGAGCCAGACAAGAGAGCAAGCGAGCGAACCAGATATGAGAGCAAGCGAGTAAGCCAGATATGAGAGCAAGCGAACGATCAAGATATGAGAGCGAGCAAGCTAGATAAGAGAGCAAGCGAGCGAGCCAGATATGAGAGCAAGCGAGCAAGCCAGATATGAGAGCAAGCGAGCGATCCAGATATGAGAGCGAGCGAGCCAGACATGAGAGCGAGCGAGCCATACATGAGAGCGAGCGAGCCAGACATGAGTGCAAGCGAGCGAGCCAGATATGAGAGCGAGTGAGCCAGACATGAGAGCAAGTGAGCGAGCCAGATATGAGAGTGAGCGAGCCAGACATGAGAGCAAGCGAGCGAGCCAGATATGAGAGCGAGCGAGCCAGATAAGGGAGCAAGCCAGACAAGAGAGCAAGCGAGCAAGCCAGATATGAGAGCGAGCGAGCCAGATGTGAGAGCGAGCCAGATAAGAGATCGAGCCAGACAAGAGAGCAAGCGAGCGAGCAAGATATGAGAGCAAGCGAGCGAGCCAGATGTGAGAGCGAGCAAGCCAGATATGCGAGCAAACCAGATAAGAGAGCGAGCCAGATATGAGAGCAAGCGAGCGAGCCAGATATGAGAGCAAGCGAGCGAGCCAGATGTTAGAGCGAGCAAGCCAGATATGAGAGCGAGCCATAAAAGTGAACGAGACAGACCAGAGAGCGAGCGAGCGAGCCAGATATGAGAACAAGCGAGCCAGCCAGATATGAGAGCAAGCGGGCAAGCCAGATACGAGAGCGAGCGAGCCAGATAAGAGAGCGAGCCAGATATGAGAGCAAGCGAGCAAGCCATATATGAGAGCAAGCAGGCAAGCCAGATATGAGAGCGAGCGAGCCAGATAAGAGAGCGAGCCAGACAAGAGCGCAAGCGAGCGTGATAGATATGAGAGCAAGAGAGTGAGCCAGATATGCTAGCGAGTGAGCCATATAAGAGAACGAGCCAGACAAGAGAGCAAGCGAGCGAGCCAGATATGAGAGCGAGTGAGCCAGACATGGGAGCAAGCGAGCGAGCCAGATATGAGAGCGAGCAAGCCAGTCATGAGAGCAAGCGAGCGAGCCAGATATGAGAGCGAGCGAGCCAGACATGAGAGCGAGCGAGCCATACATGAGTGCGAGCGAGCCAGACATGAATGCAAGCGAGCGAGACAGATATGAGAGCGAGCCAGATAAGAGAGTGAACCAGACAAGAGAGCAAGCCGGATATGAGAGGGAGCGAGCCAGACATGAGAGCAAGCAAGCGAGCCAGATATGAGAGCGAGCGAGCCAGCCATAAGAGCAAGCGAGCGAGCCAGATATGAGAGCGAGCGAGCCAGACATGAGAGCAAGCGAGCCAGACAAGAGCGCAAGCGAGCGAGCCAGATATGAGAGCAAGCGAGTGAGCCAGATATGCGAGTGAGCCATATAAGAGAGCGAGCCAGACAAGAGAGCAAGCGAGCGAACCAGATATGAGAGTGAGCGAGCCAGACATGAGAGCAAGCGAGCGAGCCAGATATGAGAGCCAGCGAGCCAGACATGAGAGCGAGCGAGCGATATATGAGAGCGAGCGAGCCTTACATGAGCGCAAGCGAGCGAGCCAGATATGAGAGTGAGCCAGATAAGAGAGCCAACCAGACAAGAGAGCAAGCGAGCGAGCCGGATATGAGAGGGAGTGAGTCAGACATGAGAGCAAGCGAGCGAGCCAGATATGAGAACGAGCAAGCCAGACATGAGAGCAAGTGTGCGAGCCAGATATAATAGCGAGCGAGCCAGATATGTGAGCAAGCGACCCAGATATGAGAGCGAGAGAGCCAGACAAGAGAGCAAGCGAGCGACCCAGATATGAGAGCAAGCGAGTAAGCCAGATATGAGAGCAAGCGAACGATCAAGATATGAGAGCGAGCAAGCTAGATAAGAGAGCAAGCGAGCGAGCCAGATATGAGAGCAAGCGAGCAAGCCAGATATGAGAGCAAGCGAGCGATCCAGATATGAGAGCGATCGAGCCAGACATGAGAGCGAGCGAGCCATACATGAGAGCGAGCGAGCCAGACATGAGTGCAAGCGAGCGAGACAGATATGAGAGCGAGCCAGATAAGAGAGTGAACCAGACAAGAGAGCAAGCGAGCAAGCCGGATATGAGAGCGAGCGAGCCAGACATGAGAGCAAGCGAGCCAGACAAGAGCGCAAGCGAGCGAGCCAGATATGAGAGCAAGCGAGTGAGCCAGATATGCGAGTGAGCCATATAAGAGAGCGAGCCAGACAAGAGAGCAAGCGAGCGAACCAGATATGAGAGTGAGCGAGCCAGACATGAGAGCAAGCGAGCGAGCCAGATATGAGAGCCAGCGAGCCAGACATGAGAGCGAGCGAGCGATATATGAGAGCGAGCGAGCCTTACATGAGCGCAAGCGAGCGAGCCAGATATGAGAGTGAGCCAGATAAGAGAGCCAACCAGACAAGAGAGCAAGCGAGCGAGCCGGATATGAGAGGGAGTGAGTCAGACATGAGAGCAAGCGAGCGAGCCAGATATGAGAACGAGCAAGCCAGACATGAGAGCAAGTGTGCGAGCCAGATATGAGAGCGAGCGAGCAAGATAAGGGAGCAAGCCAGACGAGAGTGAGCGAGCCAGATATGAGAGCAAGCGAGCGAGCCAGATGTGAGAGCGAGCCAGATAAGAGATCGAGCCAGACAAGAGAGCAAGCGAGCGAGCAAGATATGAGAGCAAGCGAGTGAGCCAGATGTGAGAGCGAGCGAGCCAGATATGCGAGCAAACCAGATAAGAGAGCGAGCCAGATATGAGAGCAAGCGAGCGAGCCAGATGTGAGAGCGAGCAAGCCAGATATGAGAGCGAGCCATATAAGAGAGCGAGACAGACCAGAGAGCAAGCGAGCGAGCCAGATATGAGAACAAACGAGCCAGCCAGATATGAGAGCAAGCGGGCAAGCCAGATACGAGAGCGAGCGAGCCAGATAAGAGAGCGAGCCAGATATGAGAGCAAGCGAGCGAGCCATACATGAGAGCAAGCGGGCAAGCCAGATATGAGAGCGAGCGAGCCAGATAAGAGAGCGAGCCAGACAAGAGCGCAAGCGAGCGTGATAGATTTGAGAGCAAGACAGTAAGCCAGATATGCTAGCGAGCGAGCCATATAAGAGAACAAGCCAGACAAGAGAGCAAGCGAGCGAGCCAGTTATGAGAGCGAGTGAGCCAGACATGAGAGCAAGCGAGTAAACCAGATATGAGAGTGAGCGAGCCAGACATGAGAGCAAGCGAGCGAGCCAGATATGAGAGCGAGCAAGCCAGACATGAGAGCAAGCGAGCGAGCCAGATATGAGAGCGAGCGAGCCAGACATGAGAGCAAGTGAGCGAGCCAGATATTATAGCGAGCGAGCCAGATATGCGAGCAAGCGAGCCAGATATGAGAGCGAGAGAGCCAGACAAGAGAGCAGGCGAGCGGGCCAGATATGAGAGCAAGCGAGTAAGCCAGATGTGAGAGCAAGCGAACGATCCAGATATGAGAGCGAGCAAGCCAGATAAGAGAGCAAGCGAGCGAGCCAGATATGAGAGCAAGCGAGCAAGCCAGATATGAGAGCAAGCGAGCGATCCAGATATGAGAGCGAGCGAGCCTGACATGAGAGCAAGCGAGCGAGCCAGATATGTGAGCGAGCGAGACATGAGAGCAAGCGAGCCAGATATGAGAGCGAGCTAGCCAGATATGTGAGTGAACCAGATAAGAGAGCGAGCCAGACAAGAGAGCAAGCGAGCGAGCCAGATATGAGAGCAAGCGAGCGAGCCAGATTTGAGAGCAAGAGAGCATGCCAGACAAGACAGCAAGCGAGCGAGCCAGATATGAGAGCAAGAGAGCGAGCCAGAAATGAGAGCAAGCGAGCGAACCAGATATGAGAGCAAGCGAGCAAGCCAGATATGAGAGCGTGCCAGATAAGAGAGCGAACCAGACAAGAGAGCTAGCGAGCGAGACAGATATGAGAGCGAGCGAGCCAGACATGAGAGCAAGCCAGATATGTGAGCGAGCGAGCGAGACATGAGAGCAAGCGAGCGAGCCAGATATGAGAGCGAGCGAGCCAGATATGCGAGTGAACCAGATAAGAGAGCGAGCCAGACAAGAGAGCAAGCAATCGAGCCAGATGTGAGAGCGAGCGAGCCAGATGTGAGAGTGAGCCATATAAGAGAGCGAGACAGACAAGAGAGCAAGCGAGCAAGCCAGATATGAGAGCAAGAGAGCAAACCAGACATGAGAGCGAGCCAGACAAGAGTTCAAGCGAGCGAGCCAGATATGAGAGCAAGCGAGTGAGCCAGACATGCAAGCGAGCGAGCTATATAAGAGAGCGAGCCAGACATGAGAGCAAGCGAGCGAGCCAGATATGACAGCGAGCGAGCCAGACATGAGAGCAAGCGAGCGAGCCAGATATGAAAGCGAGTGAGCCAGATATGCGAGCGAGCGAGCCAGATAAGAGCGAGCGAGCCAGATAAGAGAGCGAGCCAGACAAGAGAGCAAGCGAGCGAGCCAGATATGAGAGCGAGCGAACCAGACATGAGATCAAGCGAGCGAGCCAGATATGCGAGCGAGCAAGCCAGATAATAGAGCAAGCCAGACAAGAGAGCAAGCGAGCGAGACAGATATGAGTGCAAGCGAGCGAGCCAGATGTGAGAGCGAGCGAGCCAGATATGCGAGCGAGACAAACAAGAGAGCAAGCGAGCGAGCCAGATGTGAGTGAGTGAGCCAGATATGAGAGCAAGCAAGCCAAATATGAGAGTGAGCCAGATAAGAGAGCGAACCAGACAAGAGGGCAAGCGAGCGAGACAGATATGAGAGCGAGCGAGCCAGATATGAGAGCAAGTGAGCGAGACAGATATGAGAGCAAGCGAGCGATCCAGATATGAGAGCGAGCGAGCCAGACATGAGAGCAAGTGAGCGAGCCAGATATGAGAGCAAGCGAGCGATCCAGATATGAGAGCGAGCGAGCCAGACATGAGAGCGAGCCATATGTGAGAGTGAGCGAGCCAGATATGCGGGAGAGCCAGATAAAAGAGCGAGCCAGACGAGCGCAGGCGAGCGAGCCAGATATGAGAGCAAGCGAGTGAGCCAGATATGCGAGCAAGTGAGCCATATAAGTGAGCGAGCCAGACAAGAGAGCAAGCGAGTGAGCCAGATTTGAGAACGAGTGAGCCAGATATGAGAGCAAGCGAGCGAGACAGATATGAGAGGCAGCGAGCCAGATATGAGAGCGAGCGAGCCAGATATGAGAGCAATCGAGCCATCCAGATATGAGAGCGAGCGAGCCAGACATGAGAGCAAGCGAATGAGCCAGATGTGAGAGCAAGTGAGCGATCCAGATATGAGAGCGAGCAAGCCAGACATGAGAGCAAGCGAGCGAGCCAGATGTGAGAGTGAGTGAGCCAGATATGCGGGCGAGCCAGATAAGAGAGCGAGCCAGACAAGAGCGCTAGCGAGCGAGCCAGATATGAGAGCAAGCGAGTGAGCCAGATATGCGAGCGAGTGAGCCATATAAGTGAGCGAGCCAGACAACAGAGCAAGCGAGCGAGCCAGATATGAGAGCGAGTGAGCCAGACATGAGAGCAAGTGAGCGAGCCAGATATGAGAGTGAGCGAGCCAGACATGAGAGCAAGCGAGCGAACCAGATATGAGAGCGAGCGAGCAAGATAAGGGAGCAAGCCAGACAAGAGAGCAAGCGAGCGAGCCAGATATGAGAGCAAGCAAGCGAGCCAGATGTGAGAGCGAGCCAGATAAGAGATCGATCCAGACAAGAGAGCAAGCGAGCGAGCAAGATATGAGAGCAAGCGAGCGAGCCAGATGTGAGAGCGAGCGAGCCAGATATGCGAGCAAACCAGATAAGAGAGCGAGCCAGATATGAGAGCAAGCGAGCGAGCCAGATGTGAGAACGAGCAAGCCAGATATGAGAGCGAGCCATATAAGAGAGCGAGACAGACCAGAGAGCAAGCGAGCGAGCCAGATATGAGAACAAGCGAGCCAGCCAGATATGAGAGCAAGCGGGCAAGCCAGATATGAGAGCGAGCGAGCCAGATAAGAGAGCGAGCCAGATATGAGAGCAAGCGGGCGAGCCATATATGAGAGCAAGCGGGCAAGCCAGATATGAGAGCGAGCGAGCCAGATAAGAGAGCGAGCCAGACAAGAGCGCAAGCGAGCGTGATAGATATGAGAGCAAGACAGTGAGCCAGATATGCTAGCGAGCGAGCCATATAAGAGAACGAGCCAGACAAGAGAGAAAGCGAGCGAGCCAGATATGAGAGCGAGTGAGCCAGACATGAGAGCAAGCGAGCGAGCCAGATATGAGAGCGAGCGAGCCAGACATGAGAACAAGTGAGCGAGCCAGATATTATAGCGAGCGAGCCAGATATGCGAGCCAGATATGAGAGCGAGAGAGTCAGACAAGAGAGCAAGCGAGCGGGCCAGATATGAGAGCAAGCGAGTAAACCAGATATGAGAGCATGCGAACGATCCAGATATGAGAGCGAGCAAGCCAGATAAGAGAGCAAGCGAGGGAGCCAGATATGAGAGCAAGCGAGCAAGCCAGATATGAGAGCAAGCGAGCGATCCAGATATGAGAGCGAGCGAGCCTGACATGAGAGCAAGCGAGCGAGCCAGATATGTGAGCGAGCGAGACATGAGAGCAAGCGAGCGAGCCAGATATGAGAGCGAGCTAGCCAGATATGCGAGTGAACCAGATAAGAGAGCGAGCCAGACAAGAGAGCAAGCGAGCGAGCCAGATATGAGAGCAAGCGAGCGAGCCAGATTTGAGAGCAAGAGACCATGCCAGACAAGACAGCAAGCGAGCGAGCCAGATATGAGAGCGAGCCAGAAATGAGAGCAAGCGAGCGAACCAGATATGAGAGCAAGCGAGCAAGCCAGATATGAGAGCGAGCGAGCCAGACATGAGAGCAAGCCAGATATGTGAGCGAGCGAGCGAGACATGAGAGCAAGCGAGCGAGCCAGAAATGAGAGCGAGCTAGCCAGATATGCGAGTGAACCAGATAAGAGAGTGAGCCAGACAAGGGAGCAAGCAAGCGAGCCAGATATGAGAGCAAGCGAGCGAGCCAGATATGAGAGCAAGAGAGCATGCCAGACAAGACAGCGAGCGAGACAGATATGAGAGCGAGCCAGAAATGAGAGCAAGCGAGCAAGCCAGATATGAGAGCGTGCCAGATAAGAGAGCGAACCAGACAAAAGAGAAGCGAGCGAGACAGATAAGAGAGCGAGCCAGAAATGAGAGCAAGCGACCCAGATATGAGAGCAAGCGAGCAAGCCAGATATGAGAGCGTGCCAGATAAGAGAGCGAACCAGACAAGAGAGCAAGCGAGCGAGACAGATATGAGAGCGAGCGAGCCAGACATGAGAGCAAGCCAGATATGTGAGCAAGCGAGCCAGACATGAGAGCAAGCGAGCGAGCCAGATATGAGAGCAAGTGAGCGAGCCAGATATTAGAGCAAGCGAGTGAGCCAGATATGCGAGCGAGCGAGCCATATAAGAGAGCGAGCCAGACAAGAGAGCAAGCGAGCGAGCCAGATATGAGAGCGAGCCAGATAAGAGAGCGAGCGAGACAAGAGAGCAAGCGAGCGAGCCAGATATGAGAGCGAGTGAGCCAGACATGAGAGCAAGTGAGCGAGCCAGATATGAGAGTGAGCGAGCCAGACATGAGAGCAAGCGAGCGAGCCAGATATGAGAGCGAGCGAGCCAGATAAGGGAGCAAGCCAGACAAGAGAGCAAGCGAGCAAGCCAGATATGAGAGCGAGCGAGCCAGATGTGAGAGCGAGCCAGATAAGAGATCGAGCCAGACAAGAGAGCAAGCGAGCGAGCAAGATATGAGAGCAAGCGAGCGAGCCAGATGTGAGAGCGAGCAAGCCAGATATGCGAGCAAACCAGATAAGAGAGCGAGCCAGATATGAGAGCAAGCGAGCGAGCCAGATATGAGAGCAAGCGAGCGAGCCAGATGTTAGAGCGAGCAAGCCAGATATGAGAGCGAGCCATAAAAGTGAACGAGACAGACCAGAGAGCGAGCGAGCGAGCCAGATATGAGAACAAGCGAGCCAGCCAGATATGAGAGCAAGCGGGCAAGCCAGATACGAGAGCGAGCGAGCCAGATAAGAGAGCGAGCCAGATATGAGAGCAAGCCATATATGAGAGCAAGCAGGCAAGCCAGATATGAGAGCGAGCGAGCCAGATAAGAGAGCGAGCCAGACAAGAGCGCAAGCGAGCGTGATAGATATGAGAGCAAGAGAGTGAGCCAGATATGCTAGCGAGTGAGCCATATAAGAGAACGAGCCAGACAAGAGAGCAAGCGAGCGAGCCAGATATGAGAGCGAGTGAGCCAGACATGGGAGCAAGCGAGCGAGCCAGATATGAGAGCGAGCAAGCCAGTCATGAGAGCAAGCGAGCGAGCCAGATATGAGAGCGAGCGAGCCAGACATGAGAGCGAGCGAGCCATACATGAGAGCGAGCGAGCCAGACATGAATGCAAGCGAGCGAGACAGATATGACAGCGAGCCAGATAAGAGAGTGAACCAGACAAGAGAGCAAGCCGGATATGAGAGGGAGCGAGCCAGACATGAGAGCAAGCAAGCGAGCCAGATATGAGAGCGAGCGAGCCAGCCATAAGAGCAAGCGAGCGAGCCAGATATGAGAGCGAGCGAGCCAGACATGAGAGCAAGCGAGCCAGACAAGAGCGCAAGCGAGCGAGCCAGATATGAGAGCAAGCGAGTGAGCCAGATATGCGAGTGAGCCATATAAGAGAGCGAGCCAGACAAGAGAGCAAGCGAGCGAACCAGATATGAGAGTGAGCGAGCCAGACATGAGAGCAAGCGAGCGAGCCAGATATGAGAGCCAGCGAGCCAGACATGAGAGCGAGCGAGCGATATATGAGAGCGAGCGAGCCTTACATGAGCGCAAGCGAGCGAGCCAGATATGAGAGTGAGCCAGATAAGAGAGCCAACCAGACAAGAGAGCAAGCGAGCGAGCCGGATATGAGAGGGAGTGAGTCAGACATGAGAGCAAGCGAGCGAGCCAGATATGAGAACGAGCAAGCCAGACATGAGAGCAAGTGTGCGAGCCAGATATAATAGCGAGCGAGCCAGATATGTGAGCAAGCGACCCAGATATGAGAGCGAGAGAGCCAGACAAGAGAGCAAGCGAGCGACCCAGATATGAGAGCAAGCGAGTAAGCCAGATATGAGAGCAAGCGAACGATCAAGATATGAGAGCGAGCAAGCTAGATAAGAGAGCAAGCGAGCGAGCCAGATATGAGAGCAAGCGAGCAAGCCAGATATGAGAGCAAGCGAGCGATCCAGATATGAGAGCGATCGAGCCAGACATGAGAGCGAGCGAGCCATACATGAGAGCGAGCGAGCCAGACATGAGTGCAAGCGAGCGAGACAGATATGAGAGCGAGCCAGATAAGAGAGTGAACCAGACAAGAGAGCAAGCGAGCAAGCCGGATATGAGAGCGAGCGAGCCAGACATGAGAGCAAGCGAGCCAGACAAGAGCGCAAGCGAGCGAGCCAGATATGAGAGCAAGCGAGTGAGCCAGATATGCGAGTGAGCCATATAAGAGAGCGAGCCAGACAAGAGAGCAAGCGAGCGAACCAGATATGAGAGTGAGCGAGCCAGACATGAGAGCAAGCGAGCGAGCCAGATATGAGAGCCAGCGAGCCAGACATGAGAGCGAGCGAGCGATATATGAGAGCGAGCGAGCCTTACATGAGCGCAAGCGAGCGAGCCAGATATGAGAGTGAGCCAGATAAGAGAGCCAACCAGACAAGAGAGCAAGCGAGCGAGCCGGATATGAGAGGGAGTGAGTCAGACATGAGAGCAAGCGAGCGAGCCAGATATGAGAACGAGCAAGCCAGACATGAGAGCAAGTGTGCGAGCCAGATATGAGAGCGAGCGAGCAAGATAAGGGAGCAAGCCAGACAAGAGAGTGAGCGAGCCAGATATGAGAGCAAGCGAGCGAGCCAGATGTGAGAGCGAGCCAGATAAGAGATCGAGCCAGACAAGAGAGCAAGCGAGCGAGCAAGATATGAGAGCAAGCGAGTGAGCCAGATGTGAGAGCGAGCGAGCCAGATATGCGAGCAAACCAGATAAGAGAGCGAGCCAGATATGAGAGCAAGCGAGCGAGCCAGATGTGAGAGCGAGCAAGCCAGATATGAGAGCGAGCCATATAAGAGAGCGAGACAGACCAGAGAGCAAGCGAGCGAGCCAGATATGAGAACAAACGAGCCAGCCAGATATGAGAGCAAGCGGGCAAGCCAGATACGAGAGCGAGCGAGCCAGATAAGAGAGCGAGCCAGATATGAGAGCAAGCGAGCGAGCCATACATGAGAGCAAGCGGGCAAGCCAGATATGAGAGCGAGCGAGCCAGATAAGAGAGCGAGCCAGACAAGAGCGCAAGCGAGCGTGATAGATTTGAGAGCAAGACAGTAAGCCAGATATGCTAGCGAGCGAGCCATATAAGAGAACAAGCCAGACAAGAGAGCAAGCGAGCGAGCCAGTTATGAGAGCGAGTGAGCCAGACATGAGAGCAAGCGAGTAAACCAGATATGAGAGTGAGCGAGCCAGACATGAGAGCAAGCGAGCGAGCCAGATATGAGAGCGAGCAAGCCAGACATGAGAGCAAGCGAGCGAGCCAGATATGAGAGCGAGCGAGCCAGACATGAGAGCAAGTGAGCGAGCCAGATATTATAGCGAGCGAGCCAGATATGCGAGCAAGCGAGCCAGATATGAGAGCGAGAGAGCCAGACAAGAGAGCAGGCGAGCGGGCCAGATATGAGAGCAAGCGAGTAAGCCAGATGTGAGAGCAAGCGAACGATCCAGATATGAGAGCGAGCAAGCCAGATAAGAGAGCAAGCGAGCGAGCCAGATATGAGAGCAAGCGAGCAAGCCAGATATGAGAGCAAGCGAGCGATCCAGATATGAGAGCGAGCGAGCCTGACATGAGAGCAAGCGAGCGAGCCAGATATGTGAGCGAGCGAGACATGAGAGCAAGCGAGCCAGATATGAGAGCGAGCTAGCCAGATATGTGAGTGAACCAGATAAGAGAGCGAGCCAGACAAGAGAGCAAGCGAGCGAGCCAGATATGAGAGCAAGCGAGCGAGCCAGATTTGAGAGCAAGAGAGCATGCCAGACAAGACAGCAAGCGAGCGAGCCAGATATGAGAGCAAGAGAGCGAGCCAGAAATGAGAGCAAGCGAGCGAACCAGATATGAGAGCAAGCGAGCAAGCCAGATATGAGAGCGTGCCAGATAAGAGAGCGAACCAGACAAGAGAGCTAGCGAGCGAGACAGATATGAGAGCGAGCGAGCCAGACATGAGAGCAAGCCAGATATGTGAGCGAGCGAGCGAGACATGAGAGCAAGCGAGCGAGCCAGATATGAGAGCGAGCTAGCCAGATATGCGAGTGAACCAGATAAGAGAGCGAGCCAGACAAGAGAGCAAGCAATCGAGCCAGATGTGAGAGCGAGCGAGCCAGATGTGAGAGTGAGCCATATAAGAGAGCGAGACAGACAAGAGAGCAAGCGAGCAAGCCAGATATGAGAGCAAGAGAGCAAACCAGACATGAGAGCGAGCCAGACAAGAGTTCAAGCGAGCGAGCCAGATATGAGAGCAAGCGAGTGAGCCAGACATGCAAGCGAGCGAGCTATATAAGAGAGCGAGCCAGACATGAGAGCAAGCGAGCGAGCCAGATATGACAGCGAGCGAGCCAGACATGAGAGCAAGCGAGCGAGCCAGATATGAAAGCGAGTGAGCCAGATATGCGAGCGAGCGAGCCAGATAAGAGCGAGCGAGCCAGATAAGAGAGCGAGCCAGACAAGAGAGCAAGCGAGCGAGCCAGATGTGAGAGCGAGCGAGCCAGATATGCGAGCGAGCCATATAAGAGAGCGAGACAGTCAAGAGAGCAAGCGAGCGAGCCAGATATGAGAGCAAGCGATCGAGCCAGATGTGAGAGCGAGCAAGCCAGATATGCGAGCGAGCCAGATAAGAGAGCGAGCCAGACAAGTAAGCAAGCGAGCGAGCCAGATATGAGAGCGAGCGAACCAGACATGAGATCAAGCGAGCGAGCCAGATATGCGAGCGAGCAAGCCAGATAATAGAGCAAGCCAGACAAGAGAGCAAGCGAGCGAGACAGATATGAGTGCAAGCGAGCGAGCCAGATGTGAGAGCGAGCGAGCCAGATATGCGAGCGAGACAAACAAGAGAGCAAGCGAGCGAGCCAGATGTGAGTGAGTGAGCCAGATATGAGAGCAAGCAAGCCAAATATGAGAGTGAGCCAGATAAGAGAGCGAACCAGACAAGAGGGCAAGCGAGCGAGACAGATATGAGAGCGAGCGAGCCAGATATGAGAGCAAGTGAGCGAGACAGATATGAGAGCAAGCGAGCGATCCAGATATGAGAGCGAGCGAGCCAGACATGAGAGCAAGTGAGCGAGCCAGATATGAGAGCAAGCGAGCGATCCAGATATGAGAGCGAGCGAGCCAGACATGAGAGCGAGCCATATGTGAGAGTGAGCGAGCCAGATATGCGGGAGAGCCAGATAAAAGAGCGAGCCAGACGAGCGCAGGCGAGCGAGCCAGATATGAGAGCAAGCGAGTGAGCCAGATATGCGAGCAAGTGAGCCATATAAGTGAGCGAGCCAGACAAGAGAGCAAGCAAGTGAGCCAGATTTGAGAACGAGTGAGCCAGATATGAGAGCAAGCGAGCGAGACAGATATGAGAGGCAGCGAGCCAGATATGAGAGCGAGCGAGCCAGATATGAGAGCAATCGAGCCATCCAGATATGAGAGCGAGCGAGCCAGACATGAGAGCAAGCGAATGAGCCAGATGTGAGAGCAAGTGAGCGATCCAGATATGAGAGCGAGCAAGCCAGACATGAGAGCAAGCGAGCGAGCCAGATGTGAGAGTGAGTGAGCCAGATATGCGGGCGAGCCAGATAAGAGAGCGAGCCAGACAAGAGCGCTAGCGAGCGAGCCAGATATGAGAGCAAGCGAGTGAGCCAGATATGCGAGCGAGTGAGCCATATAAGTGAGCGAGCCAGACAACAGAGCAAGCGAGCGAGCCAGATATGAGAGCGAGTGAGCCAGACATGAGAGCAAGTGAGCGAGCCAGATATGAGAGTGAGCGAGCCAGACATGAGAGCAAGCGAGCGAACCAGATATGAGAGCGAGCGAGCAAGATAAGGGAGCAAGCCAGACAAGAGAGCAAGCGAGCGAGCCAGATATGAGAGCAAGCAAGCGAGCCAGATGTGAGAGCGAGCCAGATAAGAGATCGATCCAGACAAGAGAGCAAGCGAGCGAGCAAGATATGAGAGCAAGCGAGCGAGCCAGATGTGAGAGCGAGCGAGCCAGATATGCGAGCAAACCAGATAAGAGAGCGAGCCAGATATGAGAGCAAGCGAGCGAGCCAGATGTGAGAACGAGCAAGCCAGATATGAGAGCGAGCCATATAAGAGAGCGAGACAGACCAGAGAGCAAGCGAGCCAGATATGAGAACAAGCGAGCCAGCCAGATATGAGAGCAAGCGGGCAAGCCAGATATGAGAGCGAGCGAGCCAGATAAGAGAGCGAGCCAGATATGAGAGCAAGCGGGCGAGCCATATATGAGAGCAAGCGGGCAAGCCAGATATGAGAGCGAGCGAGCCAGATAAGAGAGCGAGCCAGACAAGAGCGCAAGCGAGCGTGATAGATATGAGAGCAAGACAGTGAGCCAGATATGCTAGCGAGCGAGCCATATAAGAGAACGAGCCAGACAAGAGAGAAAGCGAGCGAGCCAGATATGAGAGCGAGTGAGCCAGACATGAGAGCAAGCGAGTGAACCAGATATGAGAGTGAGCGAGCCAGACATGAGAGCAAGCGAGCGAGCCAGATATGAGAGCGAGCAAGCCAGACATGAGAGCAAGCGAGCGAGCCAGATATGAGAGCGAGCGAGCCAGACATGAGAGCAAGTGAGCGAGCCAGATATTATAGCGAGCGAGCCAGATATGCGAGCCAGATATGAGAGCGAGAGAGTCAGACAAGAGAGCAAGCGAGCGGGCCAGATATGAGAGCAAGCGAGTAAACCAGATATGAGAGCATGCGAACGATCCAGATATGAGAGCGAGCAAGCCAGATAAGAGAGCAAGCGAGGGAGCCAGATATGAGAGCAAGCGAGCAAGCCAGATATGAGAGCAAGCGAGCGATCCAGATATGAGAGCGAGCGAGCCTGACATGAGAGCAAGCGAGCGAGCCAGATATGTGAGCGAGCGAGACATGAGAGCAAGCGAGCGAGCCAGATATGAGAGCGAGCTAGCCAGATATGCGAGTGAACCAGATAAGAGAGCGAGCCAGACAAGAGAGCAAGCGAGCGAGCCAGATATGAGAGCAAGCGAGCGAGCCAGATTTGAGAGCAAGAGACCATGCCAGACAAGACAGCAAGCGAGCGAGCCAGATATGAGAGCGAGCCAGAAATGAGAGCAAGCGAGCGAACCAGATATGAGAGCAAGCGAGCAAGCCAGATATGAGAGCGAGCGAGCCAGACATGAGAGCAAGCCAGATATGTGAGCGAGCGAGCGAGACATGAGAGCAAGCGAGCGAGCCAGAAATGAGAGCGAGCTAGCCAGATATGCGAGTGAACCAGATAAGAGAGTGAGCCAGACAAGGGAGCAAGCAAGCGAGCCAGATATGAGAGCAAGCGAGCGAGCCAGATATGAGAGCAAGAGAGCATGCCAGACAAGACAG
Source organism: Hyla sarda (assembly GCF_029499605.1). Taxonomy (NCBI): domain Eukaryota; kingdom Metazoa; phylum Chordata; class Amphibia; order Anura; family Hylidae; genus Hyla; species Hyla sarda. Next base: position 20,440 of record NW_026608105.1, read on the forward strand.
CAAGCGAGCGAGACAGATATGAGAGCGAGCCAGAAATGAGAGCAAGCGAGCAAGCCAGATATGAGAGCGTGCCAGATAAGAGAGCGAACCAGACAAAAGAGAAGCGAGCGAGACAGATATGAGAGCAAGAGAGCGAGCCAGAAATGAGAGCAAGCGACCCAGATATGAGAGCAAGCGAGCAAGCCAGATATGAGAGCGTGCCAGATAAGAGAGCGAACCAGACAAGAGAGCAAGCGAGCGAGACAGATATGAGAGCGAGCGAGCCAGACATGAGAGCAAGCCAGATATGTGAGCAAGCGAGCCAGACATGAGAGCAAGCGAGCGAGCCAGATATGAAAGCGAGCGAGCCAGATATGAGAGCAAGTGAGCGAGCCAGATATTAGAGCAAGCGAGTGAGCCAGATATGCGAGCGAGCGAGCCATATAAGAGAGCGAGCCAGACAAGAGAGCAAGCGAGCGAGCCAGATATGAGAGCGAGCCAGATAAGAGAGCGAGCGAGACAAGAGAGCAAGCGAGCGAGCCAGATATGAGAGCGAGTGAGCCAGACATGAGAGCAAGTGAGCGAGCCAGATATGAGAGTGAGCGAGCCAGACATGAGAGCAAGCGAGCGAGCCAGATATGAGAGCGAGCGAGCCAGATAAGGGAGCAAGCCAGACAAGAGAGCAAGCGAGCAAGCCAGATATGAGAGCGAGCGAGCCAGATGTGAGAGCGAGCCAGATAAGAGATCGAGCCAGACAAGAGAGCAAGCGAGCGAGCAAGATATGAGAGCAAGCGAGCGAGCCAGATGTGAGAGCGAGCAAGCCAGATATGCGAGCAAACCAGATAAGAGAGCGAGCCAGATATGAGAGCAAGCGAGCGAGCCAGATATGAGAGCAAGCGAGCGAGCCAGATGTTAGAGCGAGCAAGCCAGATATGAGAGCGAGCCATAAAAGTGAACGAGACAGACCAGAGAGCGAGCGAGCGAGCCAGATATGAGAACAAGCGAGCCAGCCAGATATGAGAGCAAGCGGGCAAGCCAGATACGAGAGCGAGCGAGCCAGATAAGAGAGCGAGCCAGATATGAGAGCAAGCGAGCAAGCCATATATGAGAGCAAGCAGGCAAGCCAGATATGAGAGCGAGCGAGCCAGATAAGAGAGCGAGCCAGACAAGAGCGCAAGCGAGCGTGATAGATATGAGAGCAAGAGAGTGAGCCAGATATGCTAGCGAGTGAGCCATATAAGAGAACGAGCCAGACAAGAGAGCAAGCGAGCGAGCCAGATATGAGAGCGAGTGAGCCAGACATGGGAGCAAGCGAGCGAGCCAGATATGAGAGCGAGCAAGCCAGTCATGAGAGCAAGCGAGCGAGCCAGATATGAGAGCGAGCGAGCCAGACATGAGAGCGAGCGAGCCATACATGAGAGCGAGCGAGCCAGACATGAATGCAAGCGAGCGAGACAGATATGAGAGCGAGCCAGATAAGAGAGTGAACCAGACAAGAGAGCAAGCCGGATATGAGAGGGAGCGAGCCAGACATGAGAGCAAGCAAGCGAGCCAGATATGAGAGCGAGCGAGCCAGCCATAAGAGCAAGCGAGCGAGCCAGATATGAGAGCGAGCGAGCCAGACATGAGAGCAAGCGAGCCAGACAAGAGCGCAAGCGAGCGAGCCAGATATGAGAGCAAGCGAGTGAGCCAGATATGCGAGTGAGCCATATAAGAGAGCGAGCCAGACAAGAGAGCAAGCGAGCGAACCAGATATGAGAGTGAGCGAGCCAGACATGAGAGCAAGCGAGCGAGCCAGATATGAGAGCCAGCGAGCCAGACATGAGAGCGAGCGAGCGATATATGAGAGCGAGCGAGCCTTACATGAGCGCAAGCGAGCGAGCCAGATATGAGAGTGAGCCAGATAAGAGAGCCAACCAGACAAGAGAGCAAGCGAGCGAGCCGGATATGAGAGGGAGTGAGTCAGACATGAGAGCAAGCGAGCGAGCCAGATATGAGAACGAGCAAGCCAGACATGAGAGCAAGTGTGCGAGCCAGATATAATAGCGAGCGAGCCAGATATGTGAGCAAGCGACCCAGATATGAGAGCGAGAGAGCCAGACAAGAGAGCAAGCGAGCGACCCAGATATGAGAGCAAGCGAGTAAGCCAGATATGAGAGCAAGCGAACGATCAAGATATGAGAGCGAGCAAGCTAGATAAGAGAGCAAGCGAGCGAGCCAGATATGAGAGCAAGCGAGCAAGCCAGATATGAGAGCAAGCGAGCGATCCAGATATGAGAGCGATCGAGCCAGACATGAGAGCGAGCGAGCCATACATGAGAGCGAGCGAGCCAGACATGAGTGCAAGCGAGCGAGACAGATATGAGAGCGAGCCAGATAAGAGAGTGAACCAGACAAGAGAGCAAGCGAGCAAGCCGGATATGAGAGCGAGCGAGCCAGACATGAGAGCAAGCGAGCCAGACAAGAGCGCAAGCGAGCGAGCCAGATATGAGAGCAAGCGAGTGAGCCAGATATGCGAGTGAGCCATATAAGAGAGCGAGCCAGACAAGAGAGCAAGCGAGCGAACCAGATATGAGAGTGAGCGAGCCAGACATGAGAGCAAGCGAGCGAGCCAGATATGAGAGCCAGCGAGCCAGACATGAGAGCGAGCGAGCGATATATGAGAGCGAGCGAGCCTTACATGAGCGCAAGCGAGCGAGCCAGATATGAGAGTGAGCCAGATAAGAGAGCCAACCAGACAAGAGAGCAAGCGAGCGAGCCGGATATGAGAGGGAGTGAGTCAGACATGAGAGCAAGCGAGCGAGCCAGATATGAGAACGAGCAAGCCAGACATGAGAGCAAGTGTGCGAGCCAGATATAATAGCGAGCGAGCCAGATATGTGAGCAAGCGACCCAGATATGAGAGCGAGAGAGCCAGACAAGAGAGCAAGCGAGCGACCCAGATATGAGAGCAAGCGAGTAAGCCAGATATGAGAGCAAGCGAACGATCAAGATATGAGAGCGAGCAAGCTAGATAAGAGAGCAAGCGAGCGAGCCAGATATGAGAGCAAGCGAGCAAGCCAGATATGAGAGCAAGCGAGCGATCCAGATATGAGAGCGATCGAGCCAGACATGAGAGCGAGCGAGCCATACATGAGAGCGAGCGAGCCAGACATGAGTGCAAGCGAGCGAGACAGATATGAGAGCGAGCCAGATAAGAGAGTGAACCAGACAAGAGAGCAAGCGAGCAAGCCGGATATGAGAGGGAGCGAGCCAGACATGAGAGCAAGCAAGCGAGCCAGATATGAGAGCGAGCGAGCCAGCCATAAGAGCAAGCGAGCGAGCCAGATATGAGAGCGAGCGAGCCAGACATGAGAGCAAGCGAGCCAGACAAGAGCGCAAGCGAGCGAGCCAGATATGAGAGCAAGCGAGTGAGCCAGATATGCGAGTGAGCCATATAAGAGAGCGAGCCAGACAAGAGAGCAAGCGAGCGAACCAGATATGAGAGCAAGCGAGTAAGCCAGATATGAGAGCAAGCGAACGATCAAGATATGAGAGCGAGCAAGCTAGATAAGAGAGCAAGCGAGCGAGCCAGATATGAGAGCAAGCGAGCAAGCCAGATATGAGAGCAAGCGAGCGATCCAGATATGAGAGCGAGCGAGCCAGACATGAGAGCGAGCGAGCCATACATGAGAGCGAGCGAGCCAGACATGAGTGCAAGCGAGCGAGCCAGATATGAGAGCGAGTGAGCCAGACATGAGAGCAAGTGAGCGAGCCAGATATGAGAGTGAGCGAGCCAGACATGAGAGCAAGCGAGCGAGCCAGATATGAGAGCGAGCGAGCCAGATAAGGGAGCAAGCCAGACAAGAGAGCAAGCGAGCAAGCCAGATATGAGAGCGAGCGAGCCAGATGTGAGAGCGAGCCAGATAAGAGATCGAGCCAGACAAGAGAGCAAGCGAGCGAGCAAGATATGAGAGCAAGCGAGCGAGCCAGATGTGAGAGCGAGCAAGCCAGATATGCGAGCAAACCAGATAAGAGAGCGAGCCAGATATGAGAGCAAGCGAGCGAGCCAGATATGAGAGCAAGCGAGCGAGCCAGATGTTAGAGCGAGCAAGCCAGATATGAGAGCGAGCCATAAAAGTGAACGAGACAGACCAGAGAGCGAGCGAGCGAGCCAGATATGAGAACAAGCGAGCCAGCCAGATATGAGAGCAAGCGGGCAAGCCAGATACGAGAGCGAGCGAGCCAGATAAGAGAGCGAGCCAGATATGAGAGCAAGCGAGCAAGCCATATATGAGAGCAAGCAGGCAAGCCAGATATGAGAGCGAGCGAGCCAGATAAGAGAGCGAGCCAGACAAGAGCGCAAGCGAGCGTGATAGATATGAGAGCAAGAGAGTGAGCCAGATATGCTAGCGAGTGAGCCATATAAGAGAACGAGCCAGACAAGAGAGCAAGCGAGCGAGCCAGATATGAGAGCGAGTGAGCCAGACATGGGAGCAAGCGAGCGAGCCAGATATGAGAGCGAGCAAGCCAGTCATGAGAGCAAGCGAGCAAGCCAGATATGAGAGCGAGCGAGCCAGACATGAGAGCGAGCGAGCCATACATGAGAGCGAGCGAGCCAGACATGAATGCAAGCGAGCGAGACAGATATGAGAGCGAGCCAGATAAGAGAGTGAACCAGACAAGAGAGCAAGCCGGATATGAGAGGGAGCGAGCCAGACATGAGAGCAAGCAAGCGAGCCAGATATGAGAGCGAGCGAGCCAGCCATAAGAGCAAGCGAGCGAGCCAGATATGAGAGCGAGCGAGCCAGACATGAGAGCAAGCGAGCCAGACAAGAGCGCAAGCGAGCGAGCCAGATATGAGAGCAAGCGAGTGAGCCAGATATGCGAGTGAGCCATATAAGAGAGCGAGCCAGACAAGAGAGCAAGCGAGCGAACCAGATATGAGAGTGAGCGAGCCAGACATGAGAGCAAGCGAGCGAGCCAGATATGAGAGCCAGCGAGCCAGACATGAGAGCGAGCGAGCGATATATGAGAGCGAGCGAGCCTTACATGAGCGCAAGCGAGCGAGCCAGATATGAGAGTGAGCCAGATAAGAGAGCCAACCAGACAAGAGAGCAAGCGAGCGAGCCGGATATGAGAGGGAGTGAGTCAGACATGAGAGCAAGCGAGCGAGCCAGATATGAGAACGAGCAAGCCAGACATGAGAGCAAGTGTGCGAGCCAGATATAATAGCGAGCGAGCCAGATATGTGAGCAAGCGACCCAGATATGAGAGCGAGAGAGCCAGACAAGAGAGCAAGCGAGCGACCCAGATATGAGAGCAAGCGAGTAAGCCAGATATGAGAGCAAGCGAACGATCAAGATATGAGAGCGAGCAAGCTAGATAAGAGAGCAAGCGAGCGAGCCAGATATGAGAGCAAGCGAGCAAGCCAGATGTGAGAGCAAGCGAGCGATCCAGATATGAGAGCGATCGAGCCAGACATGAGAGCGAGCGAGCCATACATGAGAGCGAGCGAGCCAGACATGAGTGCAAGCGAGCGAGACAGATATGAGAGCGAGCCAGATAAGAGAGTGAACCAGACAAGAGAGCAAGCGAGCAAGCCGGATATGAGAGCGAGCGAGCCAGACATGAGAGCAAGCGAGCCAGACAAGAGCGCAAGCGAGCGAGCCAGATATGAGAGCAAGCGAGTGAGCCAGATATGCGAGTGAGCCATATAAGAGAGCGAGCCAGACAAGAGAGCAAGCGAGCGAACCAGATATGAGAGTGAGCGAGCCAGACATGAGAGCAAGCGAGCGAGCCAGATATGAGAGCCAGCGAGCCAGACATGAGAGCGAGCGAGCGATATATGAGAGCGAGCGAGCCTTACATGAGCGCAAGCGAGCGAGCCAGATATGAGAGTGAGCCAGATAAGAGAGCCAACCAGACAAGAGAGCAAGCGAGCGAGCCGGATATGAGAGGGAGTGAGTCAGACATGAGAGCAAGCGAGCGAGCCAGATATGAGAACGAGCAAGCCAGACATGAGAGCAAGTGTGCGAGCCAGATATAATAGCGAGCGAGCCAGATATGTGAGCAAGCGACCCAGATATGAGAGCGAGAGAGCCAGACAAGAGAGCAAGCGAGCGACCCAGATATGAGAGCAAGCGAGTAAGCCAGATATGAGAGCAAGCGAACGATCAAGATATGAGAGCGAGCAAGCTAGATAAGAGAGCAAGCGAGCGAGCCAGATATGAGAGCAAGCGAGCAAGCCAGATATGAGAGCAAGCGAGCGATCCAGATATGAGAGCGATCGAGCCAGACATGAGAGCGAGCGAGCCATACATGAGAGCGAGCGAGCCAGACATGAGTGCAAGCGAGCGAGACAGATATGAGAGCGAGCCAGATAAGAGAGTGAACCAGACAAGAGAGCAAGCGAGCAAGCCGGATATGAGAGGGAGCGAGCCAGACATGAGAGCAAGCAAGCGAGCCAGATATGAGAGCGAGCGAGCCAGCCATAAGAGCAAGCGAGCGAGCCAGATATGAGAGCGAGCGAGCCAGACATGAGAGCAAGCGAGCCAGACAAGAGCGCAAGCGAGCGAGCCAGATATGAGAGCAAGCGAGTGAGCCAGATATGCGAGTGAGCCATATAAGAGAGCGAGCCAGACATGAGAGCAAGCAAGCGAGCCAGATATGAGAGCGAGCGAGCCAGCCATAAGAGCAAGCGAGCGAGCCAGATATGAGAGCGAGCGAGCCAGACATGAGAGCAAGCGAGCCAGACAAGAGCGCAAGCGAGCGAGCCAGATATGAGAGCAAGCGAGTGAGCCAGATATGCGAGTGAGCCATATAAGAGAGCGAGCCAGACAAGAGAGCAAGCGAGCGAACCAGATATGAGAGCAAGCGAGTAAGCCAGATATGAGAGCAAGCGAACGATCAAGATATGAGAGCGAGCAAGCTAGATAAGAGAGCAAGCGAGCGAGCCAGATATGAGAGCAAGCGAGCAAGCCAGATATGAGAGCAAGCGAGCGATCCAGATATGAGAGCGAGCGAGCCAGACATGAGAGCGAGCGAGCCATACATGAGAGCGAGCGAGCCAGACATGAGTGCAAGCGAGCGAGACAGATATGAGAGCGAGCCAGATAAGAGAGTGAACCAGACAAGAGAGCAAGCGAGCAAGCCGGATATGAGAGGGAGCGAGCCAGACATGAGAGCAAGCAAGCGAGCCAGATATGAGAGCGAGCGAGCCAGCCATAAGAGCAAGCGAGCGAGCCAGATATGAGAGCGAGCGAGCCAGACATGAGAGCAAGCGAGCCAGACAAGAGCGCAAGCGAGCGAGCCAGATATGAGGGCAAGCGAGTGAGCCAGATATGCGAGTGAGCCATATAAGAGAGCGAGCCAGACAAGAGAGCAAGCGAGCGAACCAGATATGAGAGTGAGCGAGCCAGACATGAGAGCAAGCGAGCGAGCCAGATATGAGAGCCAGCGAGCCAGACATGAGAGCGAGCGAGCGATATATGAGAGCGAGCGAGCCTGACATGAGCGCAAGCGAGCGAGCCAGATATGAGAGCGAGCCAGATATGAGAGCGAGCCAGATAAGAGAGCCAACCAGACAAGAGAGCAAGCGAGCGAGCCGGATATGAGAGGGAGCGAGTCAGACATGAGAGCAAGCGAGCGAGACAGATATGAGAACGAGCAAGCCAGACATGAGAGCAAGTGTGCGAGCCAGATATAATAGCGAGCGAGCCAGATATGTGAGCAAGCGAGCCAGATATGAGAGCGAGAGAGCCAGACAAGAGAGCAAGCGAGCGACCCAGATATGAGAGCAAGCGAGTAAGCCAGATATGAGAGCAAGCGAACGATCAAGATAGGAGAGCGAGCAAGCTAGATAAGAGAGCAAGCGAGCGAGCCAGATATGAGAGCAAGCGAGCAAGCCTGACATGAGAGCAAGCGAGCGAGCCAGATATGTGAGCGAGCGAGACATGAGAGCAAGCGAGCGAGCCAGATATGAGCGAGCTAGCCAGATATGCGAGTGAACCAGATAAGAGAGCGAGCCAGACAAGAGAGCAAGCGAGCGAGCCAGATATGAGAACAAGCGAGCCAGTTAGATGTGAGAGCGAGCGAGCCAGATATGAGAGCGAGCCAGATAAGAGAGTGAGCCAGACAAGAGAGCAAGCGAGCGAGCCAGATATGAGAGCAAGCGAGCGAGCCGGATATGAGAGCAAGCGAGCAAGCCAGATATGAGAGCAAGCGAGCTAGCCAGATTTGAGAGCGAGCGAGCCAGATATGCGAGCGGGCCATAAAAGAGAGCGAGACAGACAAGAGAGCAAGCGAGCGAGCCAGATATGAGAGCAAGCGAGCCAGCCAGAAATGAGAGCAAGCGAGCCAGTCAGATGTGAGAGCGAGCGAGCCAGATATGCGAGCAAGCCAGATAAGAGAGCGAGCCAGACAAGAGAGCAAGCGAGAAAGCCAGATATGAGAACGAGCGAGCCAGACATGAGAGCAAGCGAGCGAGCCAGATATGAGAGCGATCGAGCCAGATAAGAGAGCAAGCGTGCGAGCCAGATATGCTAGCGAGCAAGCTAGATAAGAGAGCGAGCCAGACAAGAGAGCAAGCGAGCGAGCCAGATATGAGAGCAAGCGAGCGAGCCAGATGTGAGAGCGAGACAGATAAGAGAGCAAGCCAGACAAGAGAGCAAGCGTGCGAGCCAGATATGCTAGCGAGCAAGCCAGATAAGAGAGTGAGCCAGACAAAAGAGCAAGCGAGCGAGCCAGATATGAGAGCGAGCGAGCCAGATATGAGAGCGAGCAAGACAAGAGAGAAAGCGAGCTAGCCAAATATGAGAGCAAGCGAGCGAGCCAGATTTGAGAGCGAGCGAGCCAGATATGCGAGCGAGCCAGACAAGAGAGCAAGCGAGCGAGCCAGATATGAGAAAAAGCGAGCGAGCCAGATATGAGAGCAAGCGAACGAGCCAGATATGAGAGCAAGCGAGCAAGCCAGATATGAGAGCAAGCGAGCGAACCAGATTTGAGAGCGAGCGAGCCAGATATGCGAGCGAGCCAGATAAGAGAGTGAGCCAGACAATAGAGCAAGCGAGCGAGCCAGATATGAGAGTAAGCGAGCGAGCCAGATATGAGAGCAAGCGAGCAAGCCAGATATGAGAGCGAAGCGAGCCAGACATGAGAGCGAGCGAGCCAGATATGCGAGCGAGCGAGCCAGATAAGAGAGCGAACCAGACAAGAGAGCAAGCGAGCGAGCCAGATATGAGAGCGAGCTAGCAAGGCAGATATAAGAGCGAGCCAGATAAGAGAGCGAGCCAGACAAGAGAGCAAGCGAGCCGGATATGAGAGCAAGCGAGCCAGCTAGATGTGAGAGCGAGCGAGCCAGGTATGCGAGCGAGCCAGATAAGAGAGCGAGCCAGACAAGAGAGCAAGCGAGAAAGCCAGATATGAGAGCGAGCCAGACATGAGAGCAAGCGAGCGAGCCATATATGAGAGCGAGCGAGCCAGATAAGAGAGCAAGCCAGACAAGAGAGCAAGCGTGCGAGCCAGATATGCTAGCGAGCAAGCCAGATAAGAGAGCGAGCCAGACAAGAAAGCAAGCGAGCGAGCCAGATATGAGAGCAAGCGAGCCAGCCAGATATGAGAGCGAGCAAGCCAGATAAGAGAGCGAGCAAGACAAGTGAGCAAGCGAGCTAGCCAGATATGAGAGCAAGCGAGCGAGCCAGATTTGAGAGCGAGCAAGCCAGATATGAGAGCGAGCCAGATAAGAGAGCGAGCCAGACAAGAGAGCAAGCGAGCGAGCCGAATATGAGAGCAAGCGAGCAAGCCAGATATGAGAGCGAGCAAGCCAGATATGAGAGCAAGCGAGCGAGCCAGATATGCAAACGAGCCATAAAAGAGAGTGAGACAGACAAGAGAGCAAGCGAGCGAGCCAGATATGAGAGCAAGCGAGCCAGCCAGAAATGAGAGCAAGCGAGCTAGCCAGATATGAGAGCAAGCGAGCGAGCCAGATTTGAGAGTGAGCGAGCCAGATATGCGAGCGAGCCAGATAAGAGAGCGAGCCAGACAAGAGAGCAAGCGAGCGAGCCAGACAAGAGAGCAAGCGAGCGAGCCAGATATGAGAAAAAGCGAGCGAGCCAGATATGAGAGCAAGCGAGCCAGCCAGATATGAGAGCGAGCGAGCCAGATAAGAGAGCGAGCAAGACAAAAGAGCAAGCGAGCTAGCCAGATATGAGAGCAAGCGAGCTAGCCAGATATGAGAGCAAGCGAGCGAGCCAGATTTGAGAGCGAGCGAGCCAGATATGCAAGCGAGTCAGATAAGAGAGCGAGCCAGACAAGAGAGCAAGCGAGCGAGCCAGATATGAGAGCAAGCCAGATATGGGAGAGAGCGAGCCAGACATGAGAGCGAGCGAGTAAGATATGAAAGCGAGCGAGCCAGACAAGAGAGCAAGCGAGAAAGCCAGATATGAGAGCGAGCGAGCCAGACATGAGAGCAAGCGAGCGAGCCAGATATGAGAGCGAGCGAGCCAGATAAGAGATCAAGCCAGACAAGAGAGCAAGCGTGCGAGCCAGATATGCTAGCGAGCTAGCCAGATAAGAGAGCGAGCCAGACAAGAGAGCAAGCGAGCGAGCCAGATGTGAGAGCAAGCTAGCCAGATATGCGAGCGAGCCATAAAAGAGAGCGAGACAGACAAGAGAGCAAGAGAGCGAGCCAGATATGAGAGCGAGCTAGCAAGGCAGATATAAGAGCGAGCCAGATAAGAGAGCGAGCCAGACAAGAGAGCAAGCGAGCCTGATATGAGAGCAAGCGAGCCAGCTAGATGTGAGAGCGAGCGAGCCAGATATGCGAGCGAGCCAGATAAGAGAGCGAGCCAGACAAGAGAGCAAGCGAGCGAGCCAGATATGAGAGCAAGCGAGCGAGCCGGATATGAGAGCAAGCGAGCAAGCCAGATATGAGAGCAAGCGAGCGAGCCAGATTTGAGAGCGAGCGAGCCAGATATGCGAGCGAGCCATAAAAGAGAGCGAGACAGACAAGAGAGCAAGCGAGCCAGATATGAGAGCAAGCGAGCCAGCCAGAAATGAGAGCAAGCGAGCCAGCCAGATGTGAGAGCGAGCGAGCCAGATATGCGAGCAAGCCAGATAAGAGAGCGAGCCAGACAAGAGAGCAAGCGAGAAAGCCAGATATGAAAGCGAGCGAGCCAGACATGAGAGCAAGCGAGCGAGCCAGATATGAGAGCGATCGAGCCAGATAAGAGAGCAAGCGTGCGAGCCAGATATGCTAGCGAGCAAGCCAGATAAGAGAGCGAGCCAGACAAGAGAGCAAGCGAGCGAGCCAGATATGCTAGCGAGCAAGCCAGATAAGAGAGCGAGCCAGACAAGAGAGCAAGCGAGCGAGCCAGATGTGAGAGCGAGACAGATAAGAGAGCAAGTCAGACAAGAGAGCAAGCGTGCGAGCCAGATATGCTAGCGAGCAAGCCAGATAAGAGAGCGAGCCAGACAAGAGAGCAAGCGAGCGAGCCAGATATGAGAGCAAGCGAACCAGCCAGATATGAGAGCGAGCGAGCCAGATATGAGAGCGAGCAAGACAAGAGAGAAAGCGAGCTAGCCAAATATGAGAGCAAGCGAGCGAGCCAGATTTGAGAGCGAGCGAGCCAGATATGCGAGCGAGCCAGAGAAGAGAGCGAGCCAGAGAAGAGAGCGAGCCAGACAAGAGAGCAAGCGAGCGAGCCAGATATGAGAAAAAGCGAGCGAGCCAGATATGAGAGCAAGCGAGCGAGCCAGATATGAGAGCAAGCGAGCAAGCCAGATATGCGAGCAAGCGAGCGAGCCAGATTTGAGAGCGAGCGAGCCAGATATGCGAGCGAGCCAGATAAGAGAGTGAGCCAGACAAGAATGCAAGCGAGCGAGCCAGATATGAGAGTAAGCGAGCGAGCCAGATATGAGAGCAAGCGAGCAAGCCAGATATGAGAGCGAAGCGAGCCAGACATGAGAGCGAGCGAGCCAGATATGCGAGCGAGCTTGCCAGAAAAGAGAGCGAGCCAGACAAGAGAGCAAGCGAGCGAGCCAAATGTGAGAGCAAGCTAGCCAGATATGCGAGCGAGCCATAAAAGAGAGCGAGACAGACAAGAGAGCAAGCGAGCGAGCCAGATATGAGAGCGAGCTAGCAAGGCAGATAAGAGAGCGAGCCAGATAAGAGAGCGAGCCAGACAAGAGAGCAAGCGAGCCAGATATGAGAGCAAGCGAGCCAGCTAGATGTGAGAGCGAGCGAGCCAGGTATGCGAGCGAGCCAGATAAGAGAGCGAGCCAGACAAGAGAGCATGCGAGAAAGCCAGATATGAGAGCGAGCCAGACATGAGAGCAAGCGAGCGAGCCAGATATGAGAGCGAGCGAGCCAGATAAGAGAGCAAGCCAGACAAGAGAGCAAGCGTGCGAGCCAGATATGCTAGCTACCAAGATAGATAAGAGAGCGAGCCAGACAAGAGAGCAAGCGAGCGAGCCAGATATGAGAGCAAGCGAGCCAGCCAGATATGAGAGCGAGCGAGCCAGATAAGAGAGCGAGCAAGACAAGAGAGCAAGCGAGCTAGCCAGATATGAGAGCAAGCGAGCGAGCCAGAATTGAGAGCGAGCGAGCCAGATATGCGAGCGAGCCAGATAAGAGAGCGAGCCAGACAAGAGAGCAAGCGAGCAAGCCAGATATGCAAGCGAGCGAGCCGAATATGAGAGCAAGCGAGCAAGCCAGATATGAGAGTGAGCGAGCATGCCAGATATGAGAGCAAGCGAGCGAGCCAGATATGCAAACGAGCCATAAAAGAGAGTGAGACAGACAAGAGAGGAAGCGAGTGAGACAGATATGAGAGCAAGCGAGCCAGCCAGAAATGAGAGCAAGCAAGCCAGCCAGATGTGAGAGCGAGCAAGCCAGATATGCGAGCGAGCCAGATATGCGAGCTAGCCAGATAAGAGAGCGAGCCAGACAAGAGAGCAAGCGAGAAAGCCAGATATGAGAGCGAGCCAGACATGAGAGCAAGCGAGCGAGCCAGATATGAAAGCGAGCGAGCCAGATAAGAGAGCAAGCCAGACAAGAGAGCAAGCGTGCGAGCCAGATATGCTAGCGAGCAAACCAGATAAGAGAGCGAGCCAGACAAGAGAGCAAGCGAGCGAGCCAGATATGAGAGCAAGCGAGCCAGCCAGATATGAGAGCGAGCGAGCCAGATAAGAGAGCGAGCAAGACAAGAGAGCAAGCGAGCTAGCCACATTTGAGAGCAAGCGAGCGAGCCAGATGTGAGAGCGAGCGAGCAAGATATGAGAGCAAGCGAGCCAGCCAGATATGAGAGCGAGCGAGCCAGATAAGAGAGCGAGCCAGACAATTAAGCAAGCGAGCGAGCCAGATATGAGAGCAAGAGGGCCAGATATGAGAGCAAGCGAGCGAGCCAGATATGAGAGCAAGCGAGCCAGCCAGATTTGAGAGCGAGCGAGCCAGATAAGAGAGCGAGCAAGACAAGAGAGCAAACGAGCTAGCCAGATATGAGAGCAAGCGAGCTAGCCAGATATGAGAGCAAGCAAGCGAGCCAGATTTGAGAGTGAGCGCGCAAGATATGCGAGCGAGCCAGATAAGAGAGCGAGCCAGACAAGAGAGCAAGCGAGCGAGCCAGATATGAGAGCAAGCGAGCAAGCTAGATATGAGAGCGAGCGAGCCAGACATGAGACGGAGCAAATAAGATATGAGAGCGAGCGAACCAGATATGCGTGCGAGCAAGCGATCGAGCCAGATATGAGAGCGAGCAAGCCAGATATGCGAGCGAGCTATAAAAGAGAGCGAGACAGAAAAGAGAGCAAACGAGCGAACCAGATATGAGAGCAAGCTAGCAAGTCAGATATGAGAGCGAGCCAGATAAGAGAGCGAGCCAGACAAGAGAGCAAGCGAGCGAGCCAAATATGAGAGCAAGCGAGCCAGCTAGATGTGAGAGCGAGCGAGCCAGATATATGAGCGAGCCAGATAAGAGAGCGAGCCAGACAAGAGAGAAAGCGAGCTAGCCAAATATGAGAGCAAGCGAGCGAGCCAGATATGAGAGCGAGCGAGCCAGATATGCGAGCGAGCCAGATAAGAGAGCGAGCCAGACAAGAGAGCAAGCGAGCGAGCCAGATATGAGAACAAGCGAGCGAGCCAGATATGAGAGCAAGTGAGCGAGCCAGATATGAGAGCAAGCGAGCAAGCCAGATATGAGAGCAAGCGAGCAAGCCAGATATGAGAGCGAGCGAGCCAGACATGAGAGCGAGCGAGCCAGATATGCGAGCGAGCGAGCCAGATAAGAGAGCGAGCCAGACAAGAGAGGAAGCGAGCGAGCCAGATGTGAGAGCAAGGGAGCCAGATATGCGAGCGAGCGAGCCAGATAAGAGAGCGATCCAGACAAGAGAGCAAGCGAGCGAGCCAGATATGAGAGCGAGCTAGCAAGGCAGATATAAGAGCGAGCCAGATAAGAAAGCGAGCCAGACAAGAGAGCAAGCGAGCCAGATATGAGAGCAAGGGAGCCAGCTAGATGGGAGAGCGAGCGAGCCAGGTATGAGAGCGAGCCAGATAAGAGAGCGAGCCAGACAAGAGAGCAAGCGAGAAAGCCAGATATGAGACCGAGCGAGCCAGACATGAGAGCAAGCGAGCGAGCCAGATATGAGAGCGAGCGAGCCAGATAAGAGACCAAGCCAGACAAGAGAGCAAGCGTGCGAGCCAGATATGCTAGCGAGCTAGCCAGATAAGAGAGCGCGCCAGACAAGAGAGCAAGCGAGCGAACCAGATATGAGAGCAAGCGAGCCAGCCAGATATGAGAGCGAGCGAGCCAGATAAGAGAGCGAGCAAGACAAGAGAGCGAGCGAGCTAGCCAGATATGAGAGCAAGCGAGCGAGCCAGATAAGAGAGCGAGTGAGCCAGATATGCGAGCGAGCCAGATAAGAGAGCGAGCCAGACAAGAGAGCAAGCAAGCGAGCCAGATATGAGAGCAAGCCAGATATGAGAGCAAGCGAGCGAGCCAGATTTGAGAGCGAGCGAGCCAGATATGCGAGCGAGCCATAAAAGAGAGCGAGACAGACAAGAGAGCAAGCGAGCGAGCCAGATATGAGAGCGAGCGAGCCAGCCAGAAATGAGAGCAAGCGAGCCAGCCATATGTGAGAGCGAGCGAGCCAGATATGCGAGCAAGCCAGATAAGAGAGCGAGCCAGACAAGAGAGCAAGCGAGAAAGCCAGATATGAGAGCGAGCGAGCCAGACATGAGACGGAGCGAGTAAGATATGAGAGCGAGCGAACCAGATATGCGTGCGAGCAAGCGAGCGAGCCAGATGTGAGAGCGAGCAAGCCAGATATGCGAGCGAGCTATAAAAGAGAGCGAGACAGAAAAGAGAGCAAACGAGCGAACCAGATATGAGAGCAAGCTAGCAAGCCAGATATGAGAGCGAGCCAGATAAGAAAGCGAGCCAGACAAGAGAGCAAGCGAGCGAGCCAAATATGAGAGCAAGCGAGCCAGCTAGATGTGAGAGCGAGCGAGCCAGATATATGAGCGAGCCAGATAAGAGAGCGAGCCAGACAAGAGAGCAAGCGAGCGAGCCAGATATGAGAGCAAGCGAGCGAGCCAGATATGAGAGCGAGCGAGCCAGATAAGAGAGCAAGCCAGACAAGAGAGCAAGCGTGCAAGTCAGATATGCTAGCGAGCAAGCCAGATAAGAGAGCGAGCCAGACAAGAGAGCAAGCGAGCGAGCCAGATATGAGAGCAAGCGAACCAGCCAGATATGATAGCGAGCAAGCCAGATAAGAGAGCGAGCAAGACAAGAGAGAAAGCGAGCTAGCCAAATATGAGAGCAAGCGAGCGAGCCAGATATGAGAGCGAGCGAGCCAGATATGCGAGCGAGCCAGATAAGAGAGCGAGCCAGACAAGAGAGCAAGCGAGCGAGCCAGATATGAGAACAAGCGAGCGAGCCAGATATGAGAGCAAGTGAGCGAGCCAGATATGAGAGCAAGCGAGCAAGCCAGATATGAGAGCAAGCGAGCAAGCCAGATATGAGAGCGAGCGAGCCAGACATGAGAGCGAGCGAGACAGATATGCGAGCGAGCCAGATAAGAGAGCGAGCCAGACAAGAGAGCAAGCGAGCGAGCCAAATGTGAGAGCAAGGGAGCCAGATATGCGAGCGAGCCAGATAAGAGAGCGAGCCAGACAAGAGAGCAAGCGAGCGAGCCAGATATAAGAGCGAGCTAGCAAGGCAGATATAAGAGCGAGCCAGATAAGAAAGCGAGCCAGACAAGAGAGCAAGCGAGCCAGATATGAGAGCAAGGGAGCCAGCTAGATGTGAGAGCGAGCGAGCCAGGTATGAGAGCGAGCCAGATAAGAGAGCGAGCCAGACAAGAGAGCAAGCGAGAAAGCCAGATATGAGAGCGAGCGAGCCAGACATGAGAGCAAGCGAGCGAGCCAGATATGAGAGCGAGCGAGCCAGATAAGAGACCAAGCCAGACAAGAGAGCAAGCGTGCGAGCCAGATATGCTAGCGAGCTAGCCAGATAAGAGAGCGAGCCAGACAAGAGAGCAAGCGAGCGAACCAGATATGAGAGCAAGCGAGCCAGCCAGATATGAGAGCGAGCGAGCCAGATAAGAGAGCGAGCAAGACAAGAGAGAGAGCGAGCTAGCCAGATATGAGAGCAAGCGAGCGAGCCAGATTTGAGAGCGAGCGAGCCAGATATGCGAGCGAGCCAGATAAGAGAGCGAGCCAGACAAGAGAGCAAGCGAGCGAGCCAGATATGAGAGCAAGCGAGCAAGCCAGATATGAGAGCAAGCGAGCGAGCCAGATTTGAGAGCGAGCGAGCCAGATATGCGAGCGAGCCATAAAAGAGAGCGAGACAGACAAGAGAGCAAGCGAGCGAGCCAGATATGAGAGCAAGCGAGCCAGCCAGAAATGAGAGCAAGCGAGCCAGCCAGATGTGAGAGCGAGCGAGCCAGATATGCGAGCAAGCCAGATAAGAGAGCGAGCCAGACAAGAGAGCAAGCGAGAAAGCCAGATATGAGAGTGAGCGAGCCAGACATGAGAGCAAGCGAGCGAGCCAGATATGAGAGCGATCGAGCAAGATAAGAGAGCAAGCGTGCGAGCCAGATATGCTAGCGAGCAAGCCAGATAAGAGAGCGAGCCAGACAAAAGAGCAAGCGAACGAACCAGATATGAAAGCAAGCGAGCGAGCCAGATGTGAGAGCGAGACAGATAAGAGAGCAAGCCAGACAAGAGAGCAAGCGTGCGAGCCAGATATGCGAGCGAGCCAGATAAGAGAGCGAGCCAGACAAGAGAGCAAGCGAGCGAGCCAGATATGAGAAAAAGCGAGCGAGCCAGATATGAGAGCAAGCGAGCGAGCCAGATATGAGAGCAAGCGAGCAAGCCAGATATGAAAGCAAGCGAGCAAGCCAGATTTGAGAGCGAGCGAGCCAGATATGCGAGCGAGCCAGATAAGAGAGTGAGCCAGACAAGAGAGCAAGCGAGCGAGCCAGATATGAGAGTAAGCGAGCGAGCCAGATATGAGAGCAAGCGAGCAAGCCAGATATGAGAGCGAAGCGAGCCAGACATGAGAGCGAGCGAGCCAGATATGCGAGCGAGCGAGCCAGATAAGAGAGCGAGCCAGACAAGAGAGCAAGCGAGCGAGCCAGATGTGAGAGCAAGCTAGCCAGATATGCGAGCGAGCCATAAAAGAGAGCGAGACAGACAAGAGAGCAAGCGAGCGAGCCAGATATGAGAGCGAGCTAGCAAGGCAGATATAAGAGCGAGCCAGATATGCGAGCAAGCCAGATAAGAGAGCAAGCCAGACAAGAGAGCAAGCGAGAAAGCCAGATATGAGAGCGAGCGAGCCAGACATGAGAGCAAGCGAGCGAGCCAGATATGAAAGCGAGCAAGCCAGATAAGAGAGCAAGCCAGACAAGAGAGCAAGCGTGTGAGCCAGATATGCTAGCGAGAAAACCAGATAAGAGAGCGAGCCAGACAAGAGAGCAAGCGAGCGAGCCAGATATGAGAGCAAGCGAGCCAGCCAGATATAAGAGCGAGCGAGCCAGATAAGAGAGCGAGCAAGACAAGAGAGCAAGCGAGCTAGCCACATTTGAGAGCAAGCGAGCGAGCCAGATGTGAGAGCGAGCGAGCAAGATATGCGAGCGAGCCAGATAAGAGAGCGAGCCAGATAAGAGAGCGAGCCAGACAAGAGAGCAGCGAGCAAGCCAGATGTGAGAGAGAGCTAGCCAGATAAGAGAGCGAGCCAGACAATTAAGCAAGCAAGCGAGCCAGATATGAGAGCAAGAGAGCCACATATGAGAGCAAGCGAGCTAGCCAGATATGAGAGCAAGCAAGCGAGCCAGATTTGAGAGTGAGCGCGCAAGATATGCGAGCGAGCCAGATAAGAGAGCGAGCCAGACAAGAGAGCAAGCGAGCGAGCCAGATATGAGAGCAAGCGAGCAAGCCAGATATGAGAGCGAGCGAGCCAGACATGAGACGGAGCGAATAAGATATGAGAGCGAGCGAACCAGATATGCGAGCAAGCCATAAAAGAGAGCGAGACAGACAAGAGAGCAAGCGAGCGAGCCAGATATGAGAGCAAGCTAGCAAGCCAGATATGAGAGCGAGCCAGATAAGAGAGCGAGCCAGACAAGAGAGCAAGCGAGCGAGCCAAATATGAGAGCAAGCGAGCCAGCTAGATGTGAGAGCGAGCGAGCCAGATATGTGAGCGAGCCAGATAAGAGAGCAAGCCAGACAAGAGAGCAAGCGAGCGAGCCAGATATGAGAGCAAGCGAGCGAGCCAGATATGAGAGCGAGCGAGCCAGATAAGAGAGCAAGCCAGACAAAAGAGCAAGCGTGCAAGCCAGATATGCTAGCGAGCAAGCCAGATAAGAGAGCGAGCCAGACAGGAGAGCAAGCGAGCGAGCCAGATATGAGAGCAATCGAACCAGCCAGATATGAGAGCGAGCGAGCCAGATATGAGAACAAGCGAGCGAGCCAGATATGAGAGCAAGCGAGCAAGCCAGATATGAGAGCAAGCGAGCAAGCCAGACAAGAGAGCAAGCGTGCGAGCCAGATATGCTAGCGAGCAAACCAGATAAGAGAGCGAGCCAGACAAGAGAGCAAGCGAGCGAGCCAGATATGAGAGCAAGCGAGCCAGCCAGATATAAGAGCGAGCGAGCCAGATAAGAGAGCGAGCAAGACGAGAGCAAGCGAGCTAGCCACATTTGAGAGCAAGCGAGCGAGCCAGATGTGAGAGCGAGCGAGCAAGATATGCGAGCGAGCCAGATAAGAGAGCGAGCCAGACAAGAGAGCAGCGAGCAAGCCAGATGTGAGAGAGAGCTAGCCAGATAAGAGAGCGAGCCAGACAATTAAGCAAGCAAGCGAGCCAGATATGAGAGCAAGAGAGCCACATATGAGAGCAAGCGAGCTAGCCAGATATGAGAGCAAGCAAGCGAGCCAGATTTGAGAGTGAGCGCGCAAGATATGCGAGCGAGCCAGATAAGAGAGCGAGCCAGACAAGAGAGCAAGCGAGCGAGCCAGATATGAGAGCAAGCGAGCAATCCAGATATGAGAGCGAGCGAGCCAGACATGAGACAGAGCGAATAAGATATGAGAGCGAGCGAACCAGATATGCGAGCGAGCCATAAAAGAGAGCGAGACAGACAAGAGAGCAAGCGAGCGAGCCAGATATGAGAGCAAGCTAGCAAGCCAGATATGAGAGCGAGCCAGATAAGAGAGCGAGCCAGACAAGAGAGCAAGCGAGCGAGCCAAATATGAGAGCAAGCGAGCCAGCTAGATGTGAGAGCGAGCGAGCCAGATATATGAGCGAGCCAGATAAGAGAGCGAGCCAGACAAGAGAGCAAGCGAGCGAGCCAGATATGAGAGCAAGCGAGCGAGCCAGATATGAGAGCGAGCGAGCCAGATAAGAGAGCAAGCCAGACAAGAGAGCAAGCGTGCAGGCCAGATATGCTAGCGAGCAAGCCAGATAAGAGAGCGAGCCAGACAAGAGAGCAAGCGAGCGAGCCAGATATGAGAGCAAGCGAACCAGCCAGATATGATAGCGAGCAAGCCAGATAAGAGAGCGAGCAAGACAAGAGAGAAAGCGAGCTAGCCAAATATGAGAGCAAGCGAGCGAGCCAGATATGAGAGCGAGCGAGCCAGATATGCGAGCGAGCCAGATAAGAGAGCGAGCCAGACAAGAGAGCAAGCGAGCGAGCCAGATATGAGAACAAGCGAGCGAGCCAGATATGAGAGCAAGTGAGCGAGCCAGATATGAGAGCAAGCGAGCAAGCCAGATATGAGAGCAAGCGAGCAAGCCAGATATGAGAGCGAGCGAGCCAGACATGAGAGCGAGCGAGACAGATATGCGAGCGAGCGAGCCAGATAAGAGAGCGAGCCAGACAAGAGAGCAAGCGAGCGAGCCAGATGTGAGAGCAAGGGAGCCAGATATGCGAGCGAGCCAGATAAGAGAGCGAGCCAGACAAGAGAGCAAGCGAGCGAGCCAGATATGAGAGCGAGCTAGCAAGGCAGATATAAGAGCGAGCCAGATAAGAAAGCGAGCCAGACAAGAGAGCAAGCGAGCCAGATATGAGAGCAAGGGAGCCAGCTAGATGTGAGAGCGAGCGAGCCAGGTATGAGAGCGAGCCAGATAAGAGAGCGAGCCAGACAAGAGAGCAAGCGAGAAAGCCAGATATGAGAGCGAGCGAGCCAGACATGAGAGCAAGCGAGCGAGCCAGATATGAGAGCGAGCGAGCCAGATAAGAGACCAAGCCAGACAAGAGAGCAAGCGTGCGAGCCAGATATGCTAGCGAGCTAGCCAGATAAGAGAGCGAGCCAGACAAGAGAGCAAGCGAGCGAACCAGATATGAGAGCAAGCGAGCCAGCCAGATATGAGAGCGAGCGAGCCAGATAAGAGAGCGAGCAAGACAAGAGAGAGCTAGCCAGATATGAGAGCAAGCGAGCGAGCCAGATTTGAGAGCGAGCGAGCCAGATATGCGAGCGAGCCAGATAAGAGAGCGAGCCAGACAAGAGAGCAAGCGAGCGAGCCAGATATGAGAGCAAGCGAGCAAGCCAGATATGAGAGCAAGCGAGCGAGCCAGATTTGAGAGCGAGCGAGCCAGATATGCGAGCGAGCCATAAAAGAGAGCGAGACAGACAAGAGAGCAAGCGAGCGAGCCAGATATGAGAGCAAGCGAGCCAGCCAGAAATGAGAGCAAGCGAGCCAGCCAGATGTGAGAGCGAGCGAGCCAGATATGCGAGCAAGCCAGATAAGAGAGCGAGCCAGACAAGAGAGCAAGCGAGAAAGCCAGATATGAGAGTGAGCGAGCCAGACATGAGAGCAAGCGAGCGAGCCAGATATGAGAGCGATCGAGCAAGATAAGAGAGCAAGCGTGCGAGCCAGATATGCTAGCGAGCAAGCCAGATAAGAGAGCGAGCCAGACAAAAGAGCAAGCGAACGAACCAGATATGAAAGCAAGCGAGCGAGCCAGATGTGAGAGCGAGACAGATAAGAGAGCAAGCCAGACAAGAGAGCAAGCGTGCGAGCCAGATATGCGAGCGAGCCAGATAAGAGAGCGAGCCAGACAAGAGAGCAAGCGAGCGAGCCAGATATGAGAAAAAGTGAGCGAGCCAGATATGAGAGCAAGCGAGCGAGCCAGATATGAGAGCAAGCGAGCAAGCCAGATATGAAAGCAAGCGAGCAAGCCAGATTTGAGAGCGAGCGAGCCAGATATGCGAGCGAGCCAGATAAGAGAGTGAGCCAGACAAGAGAGCAAGCGAGCGAGCCAGATATGAGAGTAAGCGAGCGAGCCAGATATGAGAGCAAGCGAGCAAGCCAGATATGAGAGCGAAGCGAGCCAGACATGAGAGCGAGCGAGCCAGATATGCGAGCGAGCGAGCCAGATAAGAGAGCGAGCCAGACAAGAGAGCAAGCGAGCGAGCCAGATATGAGAGCAAGCGAGCAAGCCAGATATGAGAGCAAGCGAGCGAGCCAGATTTGAGAGCGAGCGAGCCAGATATGCGAGCGAGCCATAAAAGAGAGCGAGACAGACAAGAGAGCAAGCGAGCGAGCCAGATATGAGAGCAAGCGAGCCAGCCAGAAATGAGAGCAAGCGAGCCAGCCAGATGTGAGAGCGAGCGAGCCAGATATGCGAGCAAGCCAGATAAGAGAGCGAGCCAGACAAGAGAGCAAGCGAGAAAGCCAGATATGAGAGTGAGCGAGCCAGACATGAGAGCAAGCGAGCGAGCCAGATATGAGAGCGATCGAGCAAGATAAGAGAGCAAGCGTGCGAGCCAGATATGCTAGCGAGCAAGCCAGATAAGAGAGCGAGCCAGACAAAAGAGCAAGCGAACGAACCAGATATGAAAGCAAGCGAGCGAGCCAGATGTGAGAGCGAGACAGATAAGAGAGCAAGCCAGACAAGAGAGCAAGCGTGCGAGCCAGATATGCGAGCGAGCCAGATAAGAGAGCGAGCCAGACAAGAGAGCAAGCGAGCGAGCCAGATATGAGAAAAAGCGAGCGAGCCAGATATGAGAGCAAGCGAGCGAGCCAGATATGAGAGCAAGCGAGCAAGCCAGATATGAAAGCAAGCGAGCAAGCCAGATTTGAGAGCGAGCGATCCAGATATGCGAGCGAGCCAGATAAGAGAGTGAGCCAGACAAGAGAGCAAGCGAGCGAGCCAGATATGAGAGTAAGCGAGCGAGCCAGATATGAGAGCAAGCGAGCAAGCTAGATATGAGAGCGAAGCGAGCCAGACATGAGAGCGAGCGAGCCAGATATGCGAGCGAGCGAGCCAGATAAGAGAGCGAGCCAGACAAGAGAGCAAGCGAGCGAGCCAGATGTGAGAGCAAGCTAGCCAGATATGCGAGCGAGCCATAAAAGAGAGCGAGACAGACAAGAGAGCAAGCGAGCGAGCCAGATATGAGAGCGAGCTAGCAAGGCAGATATAAGAGCGAGCCAGATATGCGAGCAAGCCAGATAAGAGAGCGAGCCAGACAAGAGAGCAAGCGAGAAAGCCAGATATGAGAGCGAGCGAGCCAGACATGAGAGCAAGCGAGCGAGCCAGATATGAAAGCGAGCAAGCCAGATAAGAGAGCAAGCCAGACAAGAGAGCAAGCGTGCGAGCCAGATATGCTAGCGAGCAAACCAGATAAGAGAGCGAGCCAGACAAGAGAGCAAGCGAGCGAGCCAGATATGAGAGCAAGCGAGCCAGCCAGATATAAGAGCGAGCGAGCCAGATAAGAGAGCGAGCAAGACAAGAGAGCAAGCGAGCTAGCCACATTTGAGAGCAAGCGAGCGAGCCAGATGTGAGAGCGAGCGAGCAAGATATGCGAGCGAGCCAGATAAGAGAGCGAGCCAGATAAGAGAGCGAGCCAGACAAGAGAGCAGCGAGCAAGCCAGATGTGAGAGAGAGCTAGCCAGATAAGAGAGCGAGCCAGACAATTAAGCAAGCAAGCGAGCCAGATATGAGAGCAAGAGAGCCACATATGAGAGCAAGCGAGCTAGCCAGATATGAGAGCAAGCAAGCGAGCCAGATTTGAGAGTGAGCGCGCAAGATATGCGAGCGAGCCAGATAAGAGAGCGAGCCAGACAAGAGAGCAAGCGAGCGAGCCAGATATGAGAGCAAGCGAGCAAGCCAGATATGAGAGCGAGCGAGCCAGACATGAGACAGAGCGAATAAGATATGAGAGCGAGCGAACCAGATATGCGAGCGAGCCATAAAAGAGAGCGAGACAGACAAGAGAGCAAGCGAGCGAGCCAGATATGAGAGCAAGCTAGCAAGCCAGATATGAGAGCGAGCCAGATAAGAGAGTGAGCTAGACAAGAGAGCAAGCGAGCGAGCCAAATATGAGAGCAAGCGAGCCAGCTAGATGTGAGAGCGAGCGAGCCAGATATGTGAGCGAGCCAGATAAGAGAGCGAGCCAGACAAGAGAGCAAGCGAGCGAGCCAGATATGAGAGCAAGCGAGCGAGCCAGATATGAGAGCGAGCGAGCCAGATAAGAGAGCAAGCCAGACAAAAGAGCAAGCGTGCAAGCCAGATATGCTAGCGAGCAAGCCAGATAAGAGAGCGAGCCAGACAGGAGAGCAAGCGAGCGAGCCAGATATGAGAGCAATCGAACCAGCCAGATATGAGAGCGAGCGAGCCAGATATGCGAGCGAGCCAGATAAGAGAGCGAGCCAGACAAGAGAGCAAGCGAGCGAGCCAGATATGAGAACAAGCGAGCGAGCCAGATATGAGAGCAAGCGAGCAAGCCAGATATGAGAGCAAGCGAGCAAGCCAGACAAGAGAGCAAGCGTGCGAGCCAGATATGCTAGCGAGCAAACCAGATAAGAGAGCGAGCCAGACAAGAGAGCAAGCGAGCGAGCCAGATATGAGAGCAAGCGAGCCAGCCAGATATAAGAGCGAGCGAGCCAGATAAGAGAGCGAGCAAGACAAGAGAGCAAGCGAGCTAGCCACATTTGAGAGCAAGCGAGCGAGCCAGATGTGAGAGCGAGCGAGCAAGATATGCGAGCGAGCCAGATAAGAGAGCGAGCCAGACAAGAGAGCAGCGAGCAAGCCAGATGTGAGAGAGAGCTAGCCAGATAAGAGAGCGAGCCAGACAATTAAGCAAGCAAGCGAGCCAGATATGAGAGCAAGAGTGCCACATATGAGAGCAAGCGAGCTAGCCAGATATGAGAGCAAGCAAGCGAGCCAGATTTGAGAGTGAGCGCGCAAGATATGCGAGCGAGCCAGATAAGAGAGCGAGCCAGACAAGAGAGCAAGCGAGCAAGCCAGATATGAGAGCGAGCGAGCCAGACATGAGACGGAGCGAATAAGATATGAGAGCGAGCGAACCAGATATGCGAGCGAGCCATAAAAGAGAGCGAGACAGACAAGAGAGCAAGCGAGCGAGCCAGATATGAGAGCATGCTAGCAAGCCAGAAATGAGAGCGAGCCAGATAAGAGAGCGAGCCAGACAAGAGAGCAAGCGAGCGAGCCAAATATGAGAGCAAGCGAGCCAGCTAGATGTGAGAGCGAGCGAGCCAGATATGTGAGCGAGCCAGATAAGAGAGCGAGCCAGACAAGAGAGCAAGCGAGCGAGCCAGATATGAGAGCAAGCGAGCGAGCCAGATATGAGAGCGAGCGAGCCAGATAAGAGAGCAAGCCAGACAAAAGAGCAAGCGTGCAAGCCAGATATGCTAGCGAGCAAGCCAGATAAGAGAGCGAGCCAGACAGGAGAGCAAGCGAGCGAGCCAGATATGAGAGCAAGCGAACCAGCCAGATATGAGAGCGAGCGAGCCAGATATGCGAGCGAGCCAGATAAGAGAGCGAGCCAGACAAGAGAGCAAGCGAGCGAGCCAGATATGAGAACAAGCGAGCGAGCCAGATATGAGAGCAAGCGAGCAAGCCAGATATGAGAGCGAGCGAGCCAGACATGAGAGCGAGCGAGCCAGATATGCGAGCGAGCGAGCCAGATAAGAGAGCGAGCCAGACAAGAGAGCAAGCGAGCGAGCCAGATGTGAGAGCAAGGGAGCCAGATATGCGTGCGAGCGATAAAAGAGAGCGAGACAGACAAGAGAGCAAGCGAGCGAGCCAGATATGAGAGCGAGCTAGCAAGGCAGATATAAGAGCGAGCCAGATAAGAAAGCGAGCCAGACAAGAGAGCAAGCGAGCCAGATATGAGAGCAAGGGAGACAGCTAGATGTGAGAGCGAGCGAGCCAGGTATGAGAGCGAGCCAGATAAGAGAGCCAGCCAGACAAGAGAGCAAGCGAGAAAGCCAGATATGAGAGCGAGCGAGCCAGACATGAGAGCAAGCGAGCGAGCCAGATATGAGAGCGATCGAGCCAGATAAGAGAGCAAGCGTGCGAGCCAGAAATGCTAGCGAGCAAGCCAGATAAGAGAGCGAGCCAGACAAAAGAGCAAGCGAGCGAGCCAGATATGAGAGCAAGCGAGCGAGCCAGATGTGAGAGCGAGACAGATAAGAGAGCAAGCCAGACAAGAGAGCAAGCGAGCGAGCCAGATATGAGAGTAAGCGAGCGAGCCAGATATGAGAGCAAGCGAGCAAGCCAGATATGAGAGCGAGCGAGCCAGACATGAGAGCGAGCGAGCCAGATATGCGAGCGAGCCAGATAAGAGAGCGAGCCAGACAAGAGAGCAAGCGAGCGAGCCAGATGTGAGAGCAAGCTAGCCAGATATGCGAGCGAGCCATAAAAGAGAGCGAGACAGACAAGAGAGCAAGCGAGCGAGCCAGATATGAGAGCGAGCTAGCAAGGCAGATATAAGAGCGAGCCAGATAAGAGAGCGAGCCAGACAGGAGAGCAAGCGAGCCAGATATGAGAGCGAGCCAGATAAGAGAGCGACCCAGACAAGAGAGCAAGCGAGCGAGCCAGATATGAGAGCCAGATATGAGAGCGAGCCAGATAAGAGAGCGACCCAGACAAGAGAGCAAGCGAGCGAGCCAGATATGAGAGCAAGCGAGCGAGCCGGATATGAGAGCAAGCGAGCGAGCCAGATATGAGAGCGATCGAGCCAGATAAGAGAGCAAGCGAGCGAGCCAGATATGAGAGCAAGCGAGCGAGCCAGACATGAGAGCAAGCGAGCGAGCCAGATATGAGAGCGATCGAGCCAGATAAGAGAGCGAGCCAGACAAGAGAGCAAGTGAGCGAGCCAGATATGAGAGCAAGCGAGCGAGCCAGATGTGAGAGCGAGACAGATAAGAGAGCAAGCCAGACAAGAGAGCAAGCGTGCGAGCCAGATATGCTAGCGAGCAAGCCAGATAAGAGAGCGAGCCAGACAAGAGAGCAAGCGAGCGAGCCAGATATGAGAGCAATCGAACCAGCCAGATATGAGAGCGAGCGAGCCAGATATGAGAGCGAGCAAGACAAGAGAGAAAGCGAGCTAGCCAAATATGAGAGCAAGCGAGCGAGCCAGATATGAGAGCAAGCGAGCGAGCCAGATATGAGAGCAAGCGAGCAAGCCAGATATGAGAGCAAGCGAGCAAGCCAGATTTGAGAGCGAGCGAGCCAGATATGCGAGCGAGCCAGAGAAGAGAGCGAGCCAGACAAGAGAGCAAGCGAGCGAGCCAGATATGAGAAAAAGCGAGCGAGCCAGATATGAGAGCAAGCGAGCGAGCCAGATATGAGAGCAAGCGAGCAAGCCAGATATGAAAGCAAGCGAGCAAGCCAGATTTGAGAGCGAGCGAGCCAGATATGCGAGCGAGCCAGATAAGAGAGTGAGCCAGACAAGAGAGCAAGCGAGCGAGCCAGATATGAGAGTAAGCGAGCGAGCCAGATATGAGAGCAAGCGAGCAAGCCAGATATGAGAGCGAAGCGAGCCAGACATGAGAGCGAGCGAGCCAGATATACGAGCGAGCGAGCCAGATAAGAGAGCGAGCCAGACAAGAGAGCAAGCGAGCGAGCCAGATGTGAGAGCAAGCTAGCCAGATATGCGAGCGAGCCATAAAAGAGAGAGAGACAGACAAGAGAGCAAGCGAGCGAGCCAGATATGAGAGCGAGCTAGCAAGGCAGATATAAGAGCGAGCCAGATATGCGAGCAAGCCAGATAAGAGAGCGAGCCAGACAAGAGAGCAAGCGAGAAAGCCAGATATGAGAGCGAGCGAGCCAGACATGAGAGCAAGCGAGCGAGCCAGATATGAAAGCGAGCAAGCCAGATAAGAGAGCAAGCCAGACAAGAGAGCAAGCGAGCGAGCCAGATATGAGAGCAAGCGAGCGAGCCGGATATGAGAGCAAGCGAGCGAGCCAGATATGAGAGCGATCGAGCCAGATAAGAGAGCAAGCGAGCGAGCCAGATATGAGAGCAAGCGAGCGAGCCAGACATGAGAGCAAGCGAGCGAGCCAGATATGAGAGCGATCGAGCCAGATAAGAGAGCAAGCGTGCGAGCCAGATATGCTAGCGAGCAAGCCAGATAAGAGAGCGAGCCAGACAAGAGAGCAAGTGAGCGAGCCAGATATGAGAGCAAGCGAGCGAGCCAGATGTGAGAGCGAGACAGATAAGAGAGCAAGCCAGACAAGAGAGCAAGCGTGCGAGCCAGATATGCTAGCGAGCAAGCCAGATAAGAGAGCCAGCCAGACAAGAGAGCAAGCGAGCGAGCCAGATATGAGAGCAATCGAACCAGCCAGATATGAGAGCGAGCGAGCCAGATATGAGAGCGAGCAAGACAAGAGAGAAAGCGAGCTAGCCAAATATGAGAGTAAGCGAGCGAGCCAGATATGAGAGCAAGCGAGCAAGCCAAATATGAGAGCAAGCGAGCAAGCCAGATTTGAGAGCGAGCGAGCCAGATATGCGAGCGAGCCAGAGAAGAGAGCGAGCCAGACAAGAGAGCAAGCGAGCGAGCCAGATATGAGAAAAAGCGAGCGAGCCAGATATGAGAGCAAGCGAGCGAGCCAGATATGAGAGCAAGCGAGCAAGCCAGATATGATAGCAAGCGAGCAAGCCAGATTTGAGAGCGAGCGAGCCAGATATGCGAGCGAGCCAGATAAGAGAGTGAGCCAGATAAGAGAGTGAGCCAGACAAGAGAGCAAGCGAGCGAGCCAGATATGAGAGTAAGCGAGCGAGCCAGATATGAGAGCAAGCGAGCAAGCCAGATATGAGAGCGAAGCGAGCCAGACATGAGAGCGAGCGAGCCAGATATGCGAGCGAGCGAGCCAGATAAGAGAGCGAGCCAGACAAGAGAGCAAGCGAGCGAGCCAGATGTGAGAGCAAGCTAGCCAGATATGCGAGCGAGCCATAAAAGAGAGCGAGACAGACAAGAGAGCAAGCGAGCGAGCCAGATATGAGAGCGAGCTAGCAAGGCAGATATAAGATCGAGCCAGATATGCGAGCAAGCCAGATAAGAGAGCGAGCCAGACAAGAGAGCAAGCGAGAAAGCCAGATATGAGAGCGAGCGAGCCAGACATGAGAGCAAGCGAGCGAGCCAGATATGAAAGCGAGCAAGCCAGATAAGAGAGCAAGCCAGACAAGAGAGCAAGCGTGCGAGCCAGATATGCTAGCGAGCAAACCAGATAAGAGAGCGAGCCAGACAAGAGAGCAAGCGAGCGAGCCAGATATGAGAGCAAGCGAGCCAGCCAGATATAAGAGCGAGCGAGCCAGATAAGAGAGCGAGCAAGACAAGAGAGCAAGCGAGCTAGCCACATTTGAGAGCAAGCGAGCGAGCCAGATGTGAGAGCGAGCGAGCAAGATATGCGAGCGAGCCAGATAAGAGAGCGAGCCAGATAAGAGAGCGAGCCAGACAAGAGAGCAGCGAGCAAGCCAGATGTGAGAGAGAGCTAGCCAGATAAGAGAGCGAGCCAGACAATTAAGCAAGCAAGCGAGCTAGATATGAGAGCAAGAGAGCCACATATGAGAGCAAGCGAGCTAGCCAGATATGAGAGCAAGCAAGCGAGCCAGATTTGAGAGTGAGCGCGCAAGATATGCGAGCGAGCCAGATAAGAGAGCGAGCCAGACAAGAGAGCAAGCGAGCGAGCCAGATATGAGAGCAAGCGAGCAAGCCAGATATGAGAGCGAGCGAGCCAGACATGAGACGGAGCGAATAAGATATGAGAGCTAGCGAACCAGATATGCGAGCGAGCCATAAAAGAGAGCGAGACAGACAAGAGAGCAAGTGAGCGAGCCAGATATGAGAGCATGCTAGCAAGCCAGATATGAGAGCGAGCCAGATAAGAGAGCGAGCCGGACAAGAGAGCAAGCGAGCGAGCCAAATATGAGAGCAAGCGAGCCAGCTAGATGTGAGAGCGAGCGAGCCAGATATGTGAGCGAGCCAGATAAGAGAGCGAGCCAGACAAGAGAGCAAGCGAGCGAGCCAGATATGAGAGCAAGCGAGCGAGCCAGATATGAGAGCAAGCGAGCCAGATAAGAGAGCAAGCCAGACAAAAGAGCAAGCGTGCAAGCCAGATATGCTAGCGAGCAAGCCAGATAAGAGAGCGAGCCAGACAGGAGAGCAAGCGAGCGAGCCAGATATGAGAGCAATCGAACCAGCCAGATATGAGAGCGAGCGAGCCAGATATGCGAGCGAGCCAGATAAGAGAGCGAGCCAGACAAGAGAGCAAGCGAGCGAGCCAGATATGAGAACAAGCGAGCGAGCCAGATATGAGAGCAAGCGAGCAAGCCAGATATGAGAGCAAGCGAGCAAGCCAGACAAGAGAGCAAGCGTGCGAGCCAGATATGCTAGCGAGCAAACCAGATAAGAGAGCGAGCCAGACAAGAGAGCAAGCGAGCGAGCCAGATATGAGAGCAAGCGAGCCAGCCAGATATAAGAGCGAGCGAGCCAGATAAGAGAGTGAGCAAGACAAGAGAGCAAGCGAGCTAGCCACATTTGAGAGCAAGCGAGCGAGCCAGATGTGAGAGCGAGCGAGCAAGATATGCGAGCGAGCCAGATAAGAGAGCGAGCCAGACAAGAGAGCAGCGAGCAAGCCAGATGTGAGAGAGAGCTAGCCAGATAAGAGAGCGAGCCAGACAATTAAGCAAGCAAGCGAGCCAGATATGAGAGCAAGAGAGCCACATATGAGAGCAAGCGAGCTAGCCAGATATGAGAGCAAGCAAGCGAGCCAGATTTGAGAGTGAGTGCGCAAGATATGCGAGCGAGCCAGATAAGAGAGCGAGCCAGACAAGAGAGCAAGCGAGCGAGCCAGATATGAGAGCAAGCGAGCAAGCCAGATATGAGAGCGAGCGAGCCAGACATGAGACGGAGCGAATAAGATATGAGAGCGAGCGAACCAGATATGCGAGCGAGCAATAAAAGAGAGCGAGACAGACAAGAGAGCAAGCGAGTGAGCCAGATATGAGAGCAAGCTAGCAAGCCAGATATGAGAGCGAGCCAGATAAGAGAGCGAGCCAGACAAGAGAGCAAGCGAGCGAGCCAAATATGAGAGCAAGCGAGCCAGCTAGATGTGAGAGCGAGCGAGCCAGA
Organism: Hyla sarda; assembly: GCF_029499605.1. Taxonomy (NCBI): domain Eukaryota; kingdom Metazoa; phylum Chordata; class Amphibia; order Anura; family Hylidae; genus Hyla; species Hyla sarda. Next base: position 51,276 of record NW_026608105.1, read on the forward strand.
TATGTGAGCGAGCCAGATAAGAGAGCGAGCCAGACAAGAGAGCAAGCGAGCGAGACAGATATGAGAGCAAGCGAGCGAGCCAGATATGAGAGCGAGCGAGCCAGATAAGAGAGCAAGCCAGACAAAAGAGCAAGCGTGCAAGCCAGATATGCAAGCGAGCAAGCCAGATAAGAGAGCGAGCCAGACAGGAGAGCAAGCGAGCGAGCCAGATATGAGAGCAAGCGAACCAGCCAGATATGAGAGCGAGCGAGCCAGATATGCGAGCGAGCCAGATAAGAGAGCGAGCCAGACAAGAGAGCAAGCGAGCGAGCCAGATATGAGAACAAGCGAGCGAGCCAGATATGAGAGCAAGCGAGCAAGCCAGATATGAGAGCAAGCGAGCAAGCCAGATATGAGAGCGAGCGAGCCAGACATGAGAGCGAGCGAGCCAGATATGCGAGCGAGCGAGCCAGATAAGAGAGCGAGCCAGACAAGAGAGCAAGCGAGCGAGCCAGATGTGAGAGCAAGGGAGCCAGATATGCGTGCGAGCGATAAAAGAGAGCGAGACAGACAAGAGAGCAAGCGAGCGAGCCAGATATGAGAGCGAGCTAGCAAGGCAGATATAAGAGCGAGCCAGATAAGAAAGCGAGCCAGACAAGAGAGCAAGCGAGCCAGATATGAGAGCAAGGGAGACAGCTAGATGTGAGAGCGAGCGAGCCAGGTATGAGAGCGAGCCAGATAAGAGAGCGAGCCAGACTTGAGAGCAAGCGAGAAAGCCAGATATGAGAGCGAGCGAGCCAGACATGAGAGCAAGCGAGCGAGCCAGATATGAGAGCGATCGAGCCAGATAAGAGAGCAAGCGTGTGAGCCAGATATGCTAGCGAGCAAGCCAGATAAGAGAGCGAGCCAGACAAAAGAGCAAGCGAGCGAGCCAGATATGAGGGCAAGCGAGCGAGCCAGATGTGAGAGCGAGACAGATAAGAGAGCAAGCCAGACAAGAGAGCAAGCGAGCGAGCCAGATATGAGAGTAAGCGAGGGAGCCAGATATGAGAGCAAGCGAGCAAGCCAGATATGAGAGCGAGCGAGCCAGACATGAGAGCGAGCGAGCCAGATATGCGAGCGAGCGAGCCAGATAAGAGAGCGAGCCAGACAAGAGAGCAAGCGAGCGAGCCAGATGTGAGAGCAAGCTAGCCAGATATGCGAGCGAGCCATAAAAGAGAGCGAGACAGACAAGAGAGCAAGCGAGCGAGCCAGATATGAGAGCGAGCTAGCAAGGCAGATATAAGAGCGAGCCAGATAAGAGAGCGAGCCAGACAGGAGAGCAAGCGAGCCAGATATGAGAGCGAGCCAGATAAGAGAGCGACCCAGACAAGAGAGCAAGCGAGCGAGCCAGATATGAGAGCAAGCGAGCGAGCCGGATATGAGAGCAAGCGAGCGAGCCAGATATGAGAGCGATCGAGCCAGATAAGAGAGCAAGCGAGCGAGCCAGATATGAGAGCAAGCGAGCGAGCCAGACATGAGAGCAAGCGAGCGAGCCAGATATGAGAGCGATCGAGCCAGATAAGAGAGCAAGCGTGCGAGCCAGATATGCTAGCGAGCAAGCCAGATAAGAGAGCGAGCCAGACAAGAGAGCAAGTGAGCGAGCCAGATATGAGAGCAAGCGAGCGAGCCAGATGTGAGAGCGAGACAGATAAGAGAGCAAGCCAGACAAGAGAGCAAGCGTGCGAGCCAGATATGCTAGCGAGCAAGCCAGATAAGAGAGCGAGCCAGACAAGAGAGCAAGCGAGCGAGCCAGATATGAGAGCAATCGAACCAGCCAGATATGAGAACGAGCGAGCCAGATATGAGAGCGAGCAAGACAAGAGAGAAAGCGAGCTAGCCAAATATGAGAGCAAGCGAGCGAGCCAGATATGAGAGCAAGCGAGCGCGCCAGATATGAGAGCAAGCGAGCAAGCCAGATATGAGAGCAAGCGAGCAAGCCAGATTTGAGAGCGAGCGAGCCAGATATGCGAGCGAGCCAGAGAAGAGAGCGAGCCAGACAAGAGAGCAAGCGAGCGAGCCAGATATGAGAAAAAGCGAGCGAGCCAGATATGAGAGCAAGCGAGCGAGCCAGATATGAGAGCAAGCGAGCAAGCCAGATATGAGAGCAAGCGAGCAAGCCAGATTTGAGAGCGAGCGAGCCAGATATGCGAGTGAGCCAGATAAGAGAGTGAGCCAGACAAGAGAGCAAGCGAGCGAGCCAGATATGAGAGTAAGCGAGCGAGCCAGATATGAGAGCAAGCGAGCAAGCCAGATATGAGAGCGAAGCGAGCCAGACATGAGAGCGAGCGAGCCAGATATGCGAGCGAGCGAGCCAGATAAGAGAGCGAGCCAGACAAGAGAGCAAGCGAGCCAGCCAGATGTGAGAGCAAGCTAGCCAGATATGCGAGCGAGCCATAAAAGAGAGCGAGACAGACAAGAGAGCAAGCGAGCGAGCCAGATATGAGAGCGAGCTAGCAAGGCAGATATAAGAGCGAGCCAGATAAGAGAGCAAGCCAGATATGAGAGCAAGCGAGCCAGCTAGATGTGAGAGCGAGCGAGCCAGGTAGGCGAGCGAGCCAGATAAGAGAGCGAGCCAGACAAGAGAGCAAGCGAGAAAGCCAGATATGAGAGCGAGCCAGACATGAGAGCAAGTGAGCGAGCCAGATATGAAAGCGAGCGAGCCAGATAAGAGAGCAAGCAAGACAAGAGAGCAAGCGAGCTAGCCAGATATGAGAGCAAGCGAGCGAGCCAGATTTGAGAGCGAGCGAGCCAGATATGCGAGCGAGCCAGATAAGAGAGCGAGCCAGACAAGAGAGCAAACGAGCGAGCCAGATATGAGAACAAGCGAGCGAGCCGGATATGAGAGAAAGCGAGCAAGCCAGATATGAGAGCAAGCGAGCGAGACAGATTTGAGAGCGAACGAGCCATAAAAGAGAGCGAGCCAGACAAGACAGCAAGCGAGCGAGCCAGATATGAGAGCAAGCGAGCGAGCCAGATATGAGAGCAAGCAAGCCAGCCAGATGTGAGAGCGAGCGAGCCAGATATGCGAGCAAGCCATATAAGAGAGCGAGCCAGATATGAGAGCAAGAGAGCAAGCCAGATATGAGAGCAAGCGAGCGAGCCAGATTTGGGAGCAAGCCAGATATAAGAGCAAGCGAGCGAGACAGATATTCGAGCGAGCCAGATAAGAGAGCGAGCCAGACAAGAAAGCAAACAAGCGAGCCAGATATGAGAGATAGCGAGCGAGCCAGATATGAGAGCAAGCGAGCAAGCCAGATATGAGAGCGAGCGAGCCAGACATGAGAGCGAGCAAGCCAGATATGCGAGCGAGCCATATAAGAGAGCGAGCCAGACAAGAGAGCAAGCGAGCGAGCCAGATGTGAGAGCGAGCGAGCCATAAAAGAGAGCGAGACAGACAAGAGAGCAAGCCACATATGAGAGCAAGCGAGCGAGCCAGATTTGAGAGCAAGTGAGCGAGCCAGATATGCGAGCGAGCCAGATAAGAGAGCGAGCCAGACAAGAGAGCAAGCGAGCGAGCCAGATATGAGAGATAGCGAGCGAGCCAGATATGAGAGCAAGCGAGCAAGCAAGATATGAGAGCGAGCGAGCCAGCCAGATATGAGAGCGAGCGAGCCAGACATGAGAGCGAGCGAGCCAGATATGCGAGCGAGCGAGCCAGATAAGAGAGCGAGCCAGACAAGAGAGCAAGCGAGCGAGCCAGATGTGAGAGCGAGCCAGATATGCGAGCGAGCCATAAAAGAGAGCAAGACAGACGAGAGCAAGCGAGCGAGCCAGATATGAGAGCAAGCTAGCAAGCCAGATATGAGAGCGAGCCAGATAAGAGAGCGAGCCAGACAAGAGAGCAAGTGAGCGAGCCAGATATGAGAGCAAGCGAGCCAGCTAGATGTGAGAGCGAGCGAGCCAGGTATGCGAGCTAGCCAGATAAGAGAGCGAGCCAGACAAGAGAGCAAGCGAGCGAGCCAGATATGAGAGCAAGCGTGCGAGCCAGATATGAGAGCAAGCGAGCCAGCCAGATATAAGAGCGAGCGAGCCAGATAAGAGAGCGAGCAAGACAAGAGAGCAAGCGAGCTAGCCACATTTGAGAGCAAGCGAGCGAGCCAGATGTGAGAGCGAGCGAGCAAGATATGCGAGCGAGCCAGATAAGAGAGCGAGCCAGATAAGAGAGCGAGCCAGACAAGAGAGCAGCGAGCAAGCCAGATGTGAGAGAGAGCTAGCCAGATAAGAGAGCGAGCCAGACAATTAAGCAAGCAAGCGAGCTAGATATGAGAGCAAGAGAGCCACATATGAGAGCAAGCGAGCTAGCCAGATATGAGAGCAAGCAAGCGAGCCAGATTTGAGAGTGAGCGCGCAAGATATGCGAGCGAGCCAGATAAGAGAGCGAGCCAGACAAGAGAGCAAGCGAGCGAGCCAGATATGAGAGCAAGCGAGCAAGCCAGATATGAGAGCGAGCGAGCCAGACATGAGACGGAGCGAATAAGATATGAGAGCTAGCGAACCAGATATGCGAGCGAGCCATAAAAGAGAGCGATAGAAAGTAGAAGAAAAAAACAGGGATATGCGCCCCTAGTGAAGGATGTTTATAGGTGAGATGAAAACAAGTTAAGTTGCAACACTCACCTATTTTCGTTGTGCTGAGAGCACAACATCTGTGATAGCCTTAGGTGATGTCTCAGGTCTGCAGCCACGGTCCTCTGGAGCAAAGGTGATGTCCCAGCAGTGTAAATAACAAGAAAAAGGCAAAAGTTGGGCCGTTGGTGGCGCTGGTCCTGATGAAAAGAAAGCTCTGTAGACCCTTCTCAGTGTCTAAATGTGGTTTTATTAGCACAGAAAGCAACGCGTTTCTGGTCCGAACTGGACCCTTCGTCTGGCAGTGTGCATACAACATAGTGAACAGATGCGGTTAAAATACATTCCTTACGCAACCATAAAGGTTACGTTCATTTGGCAATTCACAGACATGGTTTACGCAAGTAGCGTGGGTAAGTAGAACATCTGTAGCTGGAACTCGGTCCCGTACGAGTGCATTACTATATCTGCACTAGCCGGCCAGGGCGTCAGTAGCTTACAAGGGCAATCTGATATATGTATGTGTAGGGATTGCCTTACTGGGAAATAATATCGGCCGGAGATTGATATCCTTTTTAGTTACTGCGGCTGAGGGAGTAAGGCTGATTTGGTAAGCGTAGCTGGAGATGCTCCTGATAGGTCAGGGGGCGGAGACCTATGTCCCGTGCGTATCACTCTGACTATTGAGCTGTCAGAACCCTTGGCGATATGGAGCGGTGGCGGAGTTGAGAAGGGGCGGATCTACAAAGGTACTGTACCAGTGCGGGTGAGTCTGCTATCGCACAGCGGGGCGATATGCAGCGGTAGTGGAGTAGAAAAAGGGCGGACCTTTGTTGGAAACGGGGCGATATGCAGCGGTAGGGGGCGATATACATCAGGGCGATATGCGGCAGTGGCAGTGTTGAAAAGGGGCGGACCAGTGTTGGAAGAAAATGACACAGAAAAGGGGCGGACCTATTTTGGAACATATACATCGGGGCGATATGCGGCAGTGGCAGTGTTGAAAAGGGGCGGACCAGTGTTGGAAGAAAATGACACAGAAAAGGGGCGGACCTATTTTGGAACATATACATCGGGGCGATATGCGGCAGTGGCAGTGTTGAAAAGGGGCGGACCAGTGTTGGAAGAAAATGACACAGAAAAGGGGCGGACCTATTTTGGAAAAACTAGAGGGGTAGTGTGGCCGGCTTGATTAGAGGAACTATCAAGGATTAGGGTAGAAGAGTAGTGTGACCGGCTAGATGTGCTATGAGGCACCTAGCTAGGTGGACAATGGTTAGAATCTACTGGGTAGGGTATGCAGCAGCCGTATGAGGTATGTGGTATGGTAGAGATGGGGACAGTATTTATTAGCCCCTATTGGGAAAAATTATATATATATATGTATTGCCTGGGGTAGGGGAGGGTGGGAATGGTAGTATCCCAGGTATACTCAGGTATGCCGTATGTAGGGCTGTTAGCATATAATACAGTGTGTACAGTATACCGTGTGAGGTATGTAGGACTGTCAGTAGTTGGTGTGGCATACTGGTGATGTGTGAAAGTTGGGATTGAAGGAGCAGGCAGTATTTTAAAGTATTATTTAGGGTGTGTAATAAGGATTACACAAGGATAGTTTCAGAGACTTCGTTGAGTCCAGTAGGCTGGAGAGATCCACACTTGAAAATCCAGAAGACTTCTAATCTCTTCAGTATTTCAAATCTATTCGAACGGGATTTAGGAACATGATCAACAGGGGTAACATTGAAAGGTTTAGCAATCCCTTTGTGGGCCAAGGCACAGTGCCTGGAAAGTCCATGTAAAAGGAATCCCGTCCTTATATTAAACCTGTGCTTATTTATCCTGCTGCGTAACTTTTGAGTAGTCCGCCCAATGTACTGCAGGCCGCAGCAGCATTCAATCAGGTAGATGACAAATTCCGACTCACAGGTAAGATGGTATTTTATCTGGAGGATTTCGTCCGAGGTTTTTGAGCGGAATTCTTGACGGTTATGCATAATTTCAGCACAGCATAGACATCTGGTTTTTCCGCATCTATAACTACCTGGTTTACCTTTTTGAGTTGGTCTTGGTTGTAGTTGTCTGAGCTGGCTTGGAGCAAGGAGGTTTTTGATGGTGGGGGCCCTACGGAACGTGACTCCTGGATGTTCAGGTAGATTATCACAGAGAAGTTTGTCGCTCTCAAGGATGTGCCAGTGTTGTTGGAGAATTTTCTTGATATGATTTGAGGTTGAACTGTAGGTGGTGATAAAGTTGAGTTCCCAATTCTTGGTGGTGGTTCTTTTTGTCTTCGGTTTAAGACAGTCCTCTTGTGTCAGATTTTTTGTTTTTTCGTAGGCGTCAGATAGTAGTTTCGGGGGGTATTTTTTGGCCGTGAATCTTTTCTTGAGTATCCCAGCCTGAGTGCAGAAATCTTTTTGGTTAGAGCAGTTTTTCCTTATTCTCTTGTATTGAGAGTAGGGGATATTCTCAAGCCACTTCTTGTGATGCCCACTGGAGAAGTCAATATAGCTGTTAGTATCGACTTTTTTGAAAAAGGTAGAGGTGACGAATTTGCTGTGATCATGTGATATGATCAGGTCTAGGAACTCAATGGATGTATTGCTGGTATGTATGGTGAAGGTAATACCCAAGTGGTTTGCATTTAGGTGTTCTAAGAGGTAGTTGGTAGATGTTTCTGGACCTCGCCAGATGAAAATTAGGTCATCGATGTACCTCCGATAGAGAATGATGTTCTCCATGATGTTGCTGTGGCCCCATATATGTTCCATTTCAAACGCCCCCATAAATAGATTGGCGTAGGCCGGCGCCACCTTGGCCCCCATAGCGGTGCCCTTCTGTTGATGGTATATTCCGCCGTCATACAGAAAGAAGTTGTTTTCCAGTATAAACTGGAGACCTTCCAATAGGAACTCTCTCTGGGGTGTGGTAATTTCTTTATCTTCAGTGAGAAAAAATTCCACAGCCTTCAGTCCAAGTTGATGGTCAATATTGGTGTATAGTGACGTGACATCACAGGTGACCATGGTGTAAGAGGAATCCCATGGAATGGAGGAGAGCTGTTGTATGAGTTGAGTGGAGTCCCGGAGAAAACTCTGAAGGTTTACAACATATTTCTGCAGGTATAGATCGATAAAGTGGGCAAGGTTACTGGTGGGTGAGCTAGTGCAGGCGATGATGGGTCTACCTGGCGGTTTTTCCAATGACTTGTGTATTTTTGGTAAGTAGTAGAAGTAGGGTTTATTCTGATTATTGACAGTAAGGAATTGGTGTTCTTGTTTATTGAGGATCCTATCATCCAGGGCCCTCTGGAAGAGTGATGTGAGCCCTTTTTGTATTTTTGGGAAGGGATCTATGGATGTCTTCCCATAGAACTCATGGTCGGATAGAATACGCATGGCCTCCTCCTGGTATTGCGGGAGATCAAGAATAACCAAGCCTCCTCCTTTATCTGCTGACCGAAAAACCAGATCGTGGTTTTTCTGGAGACCTTTTAATGCCTGTAGTTCCTCTTTGTTCAAATTGGAGCGGGTGGATGGTCTCCTCTTGTATTTGGGAAGTGATTTTAGCTCCTGGGATACCAGTTCATAGAAGGTATTGATTTGATGACCTTGGGATTGGATGGGGTAGAAAGTAGAGGGGGCACGCACCGATTGGTGTTTTATTGGATCATCATTGCTCTGGTCGCAGGAGGTGGAGGCTTGATGTATCGTATTCTTGTTCTTCAAGATATTAAAATGCCTCTTGAGGGTGAGTTTGCGTATAAATCTCTGAAGGTCCAGAAAAAGTTGAAACTGATCTGACTGGTATGTTGGGCAGAATGAGAGTCCTCGTTTTAGGAGGGATATCTCATAAGGATTCAACTTGTATTGAGATAGGTTGAAAATCTGTACTGTTTCTTCTGTGGTATTAGAGGGATCCGCAGTTAATGCTGTATTCTTCCTCTTTTTACCTCCTCTGCTCCCTCTAATTCTTTTTTTCTTTTTTGTGTCTTTGTCTGAGGTTTCCGAGGTTCGAAGATGGGGGCCATGGGTGTCCGAGGAGGAGGTGGATGGCAGTCCTGGCCAACCTCTAAAAAAGGAATGGACTCTTGGCAGGGTTCTGTGGTGCCGAGAGGTGTCGGATGGTGATCCGGATTTATAGACATATTGGTAGTTGTTGCACTCTTTAGGAAGGGAACCAGTGTGGACTGGTTTCCAGTGTTATCCACCACAACGATATTTAGGTCCTGATTCGGTATTAGAGTGCTGGTGGGGTCTGGAAAGTCATAGACTGAAAGGTCCAGCAGTTGGTTGATGGTGTTGTTTGGGCTATTTATGCTTCTATCCAAAGTAGTATTCAGATTTGTCGGGGAGCTCGTGCTGGCTATTTCATTCTTTTGAAGGATGGCTTCATATTTTTTCTTGAAACTAAGTCCGGCTTGTAAAAGCTTCAGCATTGGTGTATGCGATTGTTCCGGTGTTACAGTTTCACATTGGAGGTTAGTATTAATATCTTGCTTCTCAGGGGTTTTTATCTCCCCAGTTCCCTCTTTGTCGCTGTTGATAATAGTGGCAGGTTCCTTGTCGGAGGACACTAGCGCACCAGCGGTCTCCTTTTGGATAGTAGGTTCCATTTTTGTCGTTTTCAGTTGTTTTGATTGTTGCTCATTGATGTCAGATGTTTCCCTTTTTCTTTTAAAGTTGCTATTTAAAAAGGATTTTGTATGTCCTTCTTTTTTGTGAGAATGAGTTCTAGAGTGGAGTCTGTCTCTAGGGTTATGATTTTTATGATTTTTGTTGTGTGTGTTTTTTGAGTACATGGTAGTGGCACTGTATGTTTTTGATGTGGCCTGGGTAGGGTTGGCAATGGGATGTTGGCAAACTTCCTCTGATGGATACTGGTTGTCAGGCGGTTTGTTGGATAGAGATGTATTCTCTCTGACAGCTCAATAGTCAGGGTTCTGACAGCTCAATAGTCAGAGTGATACGCACGGGACATAGGTCTCCGCCCCCTGACCTATCAGGAGCATCTCCAGCTACGCTTACCAAATCAGCCTTACTCCCTCAGCCGCAGTAACTAAAAAGGATATCAATCTCCGGCCGATATTATTTCCCAGTAAGGCAATCCCTACACATACATATATCAGATTGCCCTTGTAAGCTACTGACGCCCTGGCCGGCTAGTGCAGATATAGTAATGCACTCGTACGGGACCGAGTTCCAGCTACAGATGTTCTACTTACCCACGCTACTTGCGTAAACCATGTCTGTGAATTGCCAAATGAACGTAACCTTTATGGTTGCGTAAGGAATGTATTTTAACCGCATCTGTTCACTATGTTGTATGCACACTGCCAGACGAAGGGTCCAGTTCGGACCAGAAACGCGTTGCTTTCTGTGCTAATAAAACCACATTTAGACACTGAGAAGGGTCTACAGAGCTTTCTTTTCATCAGGACCAGCGCCACCAACGGCCCAACTTTTGCCTTTTTCTTGTTATAAAAGAGAGCGAGACAGACAAGAGAGCAAGCGAGCGAGCCAGATATGAGAGCATGCTAGCAAGCCAGATATGAGAGCGAGCCAGATAAGAGAGCGAGCCGGACAAGAGAGCAAGCGAGCGAGCCAAATATGAGAGCAAGCGAGCCAGCTAGATGTGAGAGCGAGCGAGCCAGATATGTGAGCGAGCCAGATAAGAGAGCGAGCCAGACAAGAGAGCAAGCGAGCGAGCCAGATATGAGAGCAAGCGAGCGAGCCAGATATGAGAGCCAGATTTGAGAGTGAGTGCGCAAGATATGCGAGCGAGCCAGATAAGAGAGCGAGCCAGACAAGAGAGCAAGCGAGCGAGCCAGATATGAGAGCAAGCGAGCAAGCCAGATATGAGAGCGAGCGAGCCAGACATGAGACGGAGCGAATAAGATATGAGAGCGAGCGAACCAGATATGCGAGCGAGCAATAAAAGAGAGCGAGACAGACAAGAGAGCAAGCGAGTGAGCCAGATATGAGAGCAAGCTAGCAAGCCAGATATGAGAGCGAGCCAGATAAGAGAGCGAGCCAGACAAGAGAGCAAGCGAGCGAGCCAAATATGAGAGCAAGCGAGCCAGCTAGATGTGAGAGCGAGCGAGCCAGATATGTGAGCGAGCCAGATAAGAGAGCGAGCCAGACAAGAGAGCAAGCGAGCGAGCCAGATATGAGAGCAAGCGAGCGAGCCAGATATGAGAGCGAGCGAGCCAGATAAGAGAGCAAGCCAGACAAAAGAGCAAGCGTGCAAGCCAGATATGCAAGCGAGCAAGCCAGATAAGAGAGCGAGCCAGACAGGAGAGCAAGCGAGCGAGCCAGATATGAGAGCAAGCGAACCAGCCAGATATGAGAGCGAGCGAGCCAGATATGCGAGCGAGCCAGATAAGAGAGCGAGCCAGACAAGAGAGCAAGCGAGCGAGCCAGATATGAGAACAAGCGAGCGAGCCAGATATGAGAGCAAGCGAGCAAGCCAGATATGAGAGCAAGCGAGCAAGCCAGATATGAGAGCGAGCGAGCCAGACATGAGAGCGAGCGAGCCTGATATGCGAGCGAGCCAGATAAGAGAGCGAGCCAGACAAGAGAGCAAGCGAGCGAGCCAGATGTGAGAGCAAGGGAGCCAGATATGCGTGCGAGCGATAAAAGAGAGCGAGACAGACAAGAGAGCAAGCGAGCGAGCCAGATATGAGAGCGAGCTAGCAAGGCAGATATAAGAGCGAGCCAGATAAGAAAGCGAGCCAGACAAGAGAGCAAGCGAGCCAGATATGAGAGCAAGGGAGACAGCTAGATGTGAGAGCGAGCGAGCCAGGTATGAGAGCGAGCCAGATAAGAGAGCGAGCCAGACTTGAGAGCAAGCGAGCGAGCCAGATATGAGAGCGATCGAGCCAGATAAGAGAGCAAGCGTGCGAGCCAGATATGCTAGCGAGCAAGCCAGATAAGAGAGCGAGCCAGACAAAAGAGCAAGCGAGCGAGCCAGATATGAGGGCAAGCGAGCGAGCCAGATGTGAGAGCGAGACAGATAAGAGAGCAAGCCAGACAAGAGAGCAAGCGAGCGAGCCAGATATGAGAGTAAGCGAGGGAGCCAGATATGAGAGCAAGCGAGCAAGCCAGATATGAGAGCGAGCGAGCCAGACATGAGAGCGAGCGAGCCAGATATGCGAGCGAGCGAGCCAGATAAGAGAGCGAGCCAGACAAGAGAGCAAGCGAGCGAGCCAGATGTGAGAGCAAGCTAGCCAGATATGCGAGCGAGCCATAAAAGAGAGCGAGACAGACAAGAGAGCAAGCGAGCGAGCCAGATATGAGAGCGAGCTAGCAAGGCAGATATAAGAGCGAGCCAGATAAGAGAGCGAGCCAGACAGGAGAGCAAGCGAGCCAGATATGAGAGCGAGCCAGATAAGAGAGCGACCCAGACAAGAGAGCAAGCGAGCGAGCCAGATATGAGAGCAAGCGAGCGAGCCGGATATGAGAGCAAGCGAGCGAGCCAGATATGAGAGCGATCAAGCCAGATAAGAGAGCAAGCGAGCGAGCCAGATATGAGAGCAAGCGAGCGAGCCAGACATGAGAGCAAGCGAGCGAGCCAGATATGAGAGCGATCGAGCCAGATAAGAGAGCAAGCGTGCGAGCCAGATATGCTAGCGAGCAAGCCAGATAAGAGAGCGAGCCAGACAAGAGAGCAAGTGAGCGAGCCAGATATGAGAGCAAGCGAGCGAGCCAGATGTGAGAGCGAGACAGATAAGAGAGCAAGCCAGACAAGAGAGCAAGCGTGCGAGCCAGATATGCTAGCGAGCAAGCCAGATAAGAGAGCGAGCCAGACAAGAGAGCAAGCGAGCGAGCCAGATATGAGAGCAATCGAACCAGCCAGATATGAGAACGAGCGAGCCAGATATGAGAGCGAGCAAGACAAGAGAGAAAGCGAGCTAGCCAAATATGAGAGCAAGCGAGCGAGCCAGATATGAGAGCAAGCGAGCGCGCCAGATATGAGAGCAAGCGAGCAAGCCAGATATGAGAGCAAGCGAGCAAGCCAGATTTGAGAGCGAGCGAGCCAGATATGCGAGCGAGCCAGAGAAGAGAGCGAGCCAGACAAGAGAGCAAGCGAGCGAGCCAGATATGAGAAAAAGCGAGCGAGCCAGATATGAGAGCAAGCGAGCGAGCCAGATATGAGAGCAAGCGAGCAAGCCAGATATGAGAGCAAGCGAGCAAGCCAGATTTGAGAGCGAGCGAGCCAGATATGCGAGTGAGCCAGATAAGAGAGTGAGCCAGACAAGAGAGCAAGCGAGCGAGCCAGATATGAGAGTAAGCGAGCGAGCCAGATATGAGAGCAAGCGAGCAAGCCAGATATGAGAGCGAAGCGAGCCAGACATGAGAGCGAGCGAGCCAGATATGCGAGCGAGCGAGCCAGATAAGAGAGCGAGCCAGACAAGAGAGCAAGCGAGCCAGCCAGATGTGAGAGCAAGCTAGCCAGATATGCGAGCGAGCCATAAAAGAGAGCGAGACAGACAAGAGAGCAAGCGAGCGAGCCAGATATGAGAGCGAGCTAGCAAGGCAGATATAAGAGCGAGCCAGATAAGAGAGCAAGCCAGATATGAGAGCAAGCGAGCCAGCTAGATGTGAGAGCGAGCGAGCCAGGTAGGCGAGCGAGCCAGATAAGAGAGCGAGCCAGACAAGAGAGCAAGCGAGAAAGCCAGATATGAGAGCGAGCCAGACATGAGAGCAAGTGAGCGAGCCAGATATGAGAGCGAGCGAGCCAGATAAGAGAGCAAGCCAGACAAGAGAGCAAGCGTGCGAGCCAGATATGCTAGCGAGCAAGCCAGATAAGAGAGCGAGCCAGACAAGAGAGCAAGCGAGCGAGCCAGATATGAGAGCAAGCGAGCCAGCCAGATATGAGAGCGAGCGAGCCAGATAAGAGAGCGAGCAAGACAAGAGAGCAAGCGAGCTAGCCAGATATGAGAGCAAGCGAGCGAGCCAGATTTGAGAGCGAGCGAGCAAGATATGCGAGCGAGCCAGTTAAGAGAGCGAGCCAGACAAGAGAGCAAGCGAGCGAGCCAGATATGAGAGCAAGCGAGCGAGCCGAATATGAGAGCAAGCGAGCAAGCCAGATATGAGAGTGAGCTAGCAAGCCAGATATGAGAGCAAGTGAGCGAGCCAGTTATGCAAACGAGCCATAAAAGAGAGTGAGACAGACAAGAGAGCAAGCGAGCGAGCCAGATATGAGAGCAAGCGAGCCAGCCAGAAATTAGAGCAAGCGAGCCAGCCAGATGTGAGAGCGAGCGCTCCAGATATGCGAGCGAGCCAGATATGCGAGCGAGCCAGATAAGAGAGCGAGCCAGACAAGAGAGCAAGCGAGAAAGCCAGATATGAGAGCGAGCGAACCAGACATGAGAGCAAGCGAGCGAGCCAGACATGAGAGCAAGTGAGCGAGCCAGATATGAAAGCGAGCGAGCCAGATAAGAGAGCAAGCCAGACAAGAGAGCAAGCGTGCGAGCCAGAAATGCTAGCGAGCAAACCAGATAAGAGAGCGAGCCAGACAAGAGAGCAAGCGAGCGAGCCAGATATGAGAGCAAGCGAGCCAGCCAGATATGAGAGCGAGCGAGCCAGATAAGAGAGCGAGCAAGACAAGAGAGCAAGCGAGCTAGCCAGATATGAGAGCAAGCGAGCGAGCCAGATTTGAGAGCGAGCGAGCCAGATATGCGAGCGAGCCAGATAAGAGAGCGAGCCAGACAAGAGAGCAAACGAGCGAGCCAGATATGAGAACAAGCGAGCGAGCCGGATATGAGAGAAAGCGAGCAAGCCAGATATGAGAGCAAGCGAGCGAGACAGATTTGAGAGCGAACGAGCCATAAAAGAGAGCGAGCCAGACAAGACAGCAAGCGAGCGAGCCAGATATGAGAGCAAGCGAGCGAGCCAGATATGAGAGCAAGCAAGCCAGCCAGATGTGAGAGCGAGCGAGCCAGATATGCGAGCAAGCCATATAAGAGAGCGAGCCAGATATGAGAGCAAGAGAGCAAGCCAGATATGAGAGCAAGCGAGCGAGCCAGATTTGGGAGCAAGCCAGATATAAGAGCAAGCGAGCGAGACAGATATTCGAGCGAGCCAGATAAGAGAGCGAGCCAGACAAGAAAGCAAACAAGCGAGCCAGATATGAGAGATAGCGAGCGAGCCAGATATGAGAGCAAGCCAGATATGAGAGCGAGCGAGCCAGACATGAGAGCGAGCAAGCCAGATATGCGAGCGAGCCATATAAGAGAGCGAGCCAGACAAGAGAGCAAGCGAGCGAGCCAGATGTGAGAGCGAGCGAGCCATAAAAGAGAGCGAGACAGACAAGAGAGCAAGCCACATATGAGAGCAAGCGAGCGAGCCAGATTTGAGAGCAAGTGAGCGAGCCAGATATGCGAGCGAGCCAGATAAGAGAGCGAGCCAGACAAGAGAGCAAGCGAGCGAGCCAGATATGAGAGATAGCGAGCGAGCCAGATATGAGAGCAAGCGAGCAAGCAAGATATGAGAGCGAGCGAGCCAGCCAGATATGAGAGCGAGCGAGCCAGACATGAGAGCGAGCGAGCCAGATATGCGAGCGAGCGAGCCAGATAAGAGAGCGAGCCAGACAAGAGAGCAAGCGAGCGAGCCAGATGTGAGAGCGAGCGAGCCAGATATGCGAGCGAGCCATAAAAGAGAGCAAGACAGACGAGAGCAAGCGAGCGAGCCAGATATGAGAGCAAGCTAGCAAGCCAGATATGAGAGCGAGCCAGATAAGAGAGCGAGCCAGACAAGAGAGCAAGTGAGCGAGCCAGATATGAGAGCAAGCGAGCCAGCTAGATGTGAGAGCGAGCGAGCCAGGTATGCGAGCTAGCCAGATAAGAGAGCGAGCCAGACAAGAGAGCAAGCGAGCGAGCCAGATATGAGAGCAAGCGTGCGAGCCAGATATGAGAGCAAGCGAGCGAGCCAGAAATGAGAGCAAGCGAGCCAGCCAGAAATGAGAGCAAGCGAGCCAGCCAGATGTGAGAGCGAGCGAGCCAGATATGCGAGCGAGCCAGATAAGAGAGCGAGCCAGACAAGAGAGCAAGCGAGCTAGCCAGATATGAGAGCAAGCGAGCGAGCCAGATTTGAGAGCGAGCCAGCCAGATATGCGAGCGAGCCAGATAAGAGAGCGAGCCAGACAAGAGAGCAAGCGAGCGAGCCAGATATGAGAGCAAGCGAGCGAGCCGGATATGAGAGCAAGCGAACAAGCCAGATATGAGAGCAAGCGAGCGAGCCAGATTTGAGAGCAAGCAAGCCAGATATGCAAGCGAGCCATAAAAGAGAGCAAGACAGACAAGAGAGCAAGCGAGAGAGCCAGATATGAGAGCAAGCTAGCAAGCCAGATATGAGAGCGAACCAGACAAGTGAGCAAGCGAGCGAGCCAGATATGAGAGCAAGCGAGCGAGCCAGATATGAGAGCAAGCAAGCCAGCCAGATGTGAGAGCGAGCGAGCCAGATATGCGAGCGAGCCAGATAAGAGAGCGAGCCAGACAAGAGAGCAAGCGAGCGTGCCAGATATGAGAGCAAGCGAGCGAGCCAGATATGAAAGTGAGCAAGCCAGACATGAGCGCAAGCGAGCGAGCCAGATATGAGAGCAAGCGAGTGATCCAGATATGCGAGTGAGCCAGACAAGAGCGCAAGCGAGCAAGCCAGATATGAGAGCAAGCGAGTGAGCCAGATGTGAGAGCGAGCGAGCCAGATATGCGAGCGAGCCTGATAAGAGAGCAAGCGTGCAAGCCAGATATGCTAGCGAGCGAGCCAGATAAGAGAGCGAGCCAGACAAGAGAGCAAGCGAGCGAACCAGATATGAGAGCAAGCGAACTAGCCAGATATGAGAGCGAGCGAGCCAGATAAGAGAGCGAGCAAGACAAGAGAGAAAGAGAGCTAGCCAAATATGAGAGCAAGCGAGCGAGCCAGATATGAGAGCGAGCCAGCCAGATATGCGAGCGAGCCAGATAAGAGAGCGAGCCAGACAAGAGAGCAAGCGAGCGAGCCAGATATGAGAACAAGCGAGCGAGCCAGATATGAGAGCGAGCCAGATAAGAGAGCGACCATACAAGAGAGCAAGTGAGAAAGCCAGATATGAGAGCGAGCGAGCCAGACATGAGAGCAAGCGAGCGAGCCAGATATGAGAGCGATCGAGCCAGATAAGAGAGCAAGCCAGACAAGAGAGCAAGCGTGCGAGCCAGATATGCTAACGAGCAAGCCAGATAAGAGAGCGAGCCAGACAAGAGAGCAAGCGAGCGAGCCAGATATGAGAGCAAGCGAGCGAGCCAGATGTGAGAGCGAGACAGATAAGAGAGCAAGCCAGACAAGAGAGCAAGCGAGCGAGCCAGATATGAGAGCAAGCGAGCGAGCCGGATATGAGAGCAAGCGAACAAGCCAGATATGAGAGCAAGCGAGCGAGCCAGATTTGAGAGCAAGCAAGCCAGATATGCAAGCGAGCCATAAAAGAGAGCAAGACAGACAAGAGAGCAAGCGAGAGAGCCAGATATGAGAGCAAGCTAGCAAGCCAGATATGAGAGCGAACCAGACAAGTGAGCAAGCGAGCGAGCCAGATATGAGAGCAAGCGAGCGAGCCAGATATGAGAGCAAGCAAGCCAGCCAGATGTGAGAGCGAGCGAGCCAGATATGCGAGCGAGCCAGATAAGAGAGCGAGCCAGACAAGAGAGCAAGCGAGCGTGCCAGATATGAGAGCAAGCGAGCGAGCCAGATATGAAAGTGAGCAAGCCAGACATGAGCGCAAGCGAGCGAGCCAGATATGAGAGCAAGCGAGTGATCCAGATATGCGAGTGAGCCAGACAAGAGCGCAAGCGAGCAAGCCAGATATGAGAGCAAGCGAGTGAGCCAGATGTGAGAGCGAGCGAGCCAGATATGCGAGCGAGCCTGATAAGAGAGCGAGCCAGACAAGAGAGCAAGCAAACAAGACAGATATGAGAGCAAGCGAGCGAGCCAGATGTGAGAGCGAGCGAGCCAGATAGGCGAGCGAGCAAATAAGAGAGCGAGCCAGACAAGAGAGCAAGAGAGCGAGCCAGATATGAGAGCAAGCGAGCAAGCCAGATATGAGAGCGAGCCAGATAAGAGAGCGAGCCAGACAAGAGAGCAAGCGAGCGAGCCAAATATGAGAGCAAGCGAGCCAGCTAGATGTGAGAGCGAGCGAGCCAGATATGTGAGCGAGCCAGATAAGAGAGCGAGCCAGACAAGAGAGCAAGCGAGAAAGCCAGATATGCTAGCGAGCGAGCCAGATAAGAGAGCGAGCCAGACAAGAGAGCAAGGGAGCGAGCCAGATATGAGAGCAAGCGAACTAGCCAGATATGAGAGCGAGCGAGCCAGATAAGAGAGCAAGCCAGACAAGAGAGCAAGAGTGCAAGCCAGATATGCTAGCGAGCGAGCCAGATAAGAGAGCGAGCCAGACAAGAGAGCAAGGGAGCGAGCCAGATATGAGAGCAAGCGAACTAGCCAGATATGAGAGCGAGCGAGCCAGATAAGAGAGCGAGCAAGACAAGAGAGAAAGAGAGCTAGCCAAATATGAGAGCAAGCGAGCGAGCCAGATATGAGAGCGAGCCAGCCAGATATGCGAGCGAGCCAGATAAGAGAGCGAGCCAGACAAGAGAGCAAGCGAGCGAGCCAGATATGAGAACAAGCGAGCGAGCCAGATATGAGAGCGAGCCAGATAAGAGAGCGACCATACAAGAGAGCAAGTGAGAAAGCCAGATATGAGAGCGAGCGAGCCAGACATGAGAGCAAGCGAGCGAGCCAGATATGAGAGCGATCGAGCCAGATAAGAGAGCAAGCCAGACAAGAGAGCAAGCGTGCGAGCCAGATATGCTAACGAGCAAGCCAGATAAGAGAGCGAGCCAGACAAGAGAGCAAGCGAGCGAGCCAGATATGAGAGCAAGCGAGCGAGCCAGATGTGAGAGCGAGACAGATAAGAGAGCAAGCCAGACAAGAGAGCAAGCGTGCGAGCCAGATATGCTAGCGAGCAAGCCAGATAAGAGAGCGAGCCAGACAAGAGAGCAAGCGAGCGAGCCAGATATGAGAGTAGGCGAACCAGCCAGATATGAGAGCGAGCGAGCCAGATATGAGAGTGAGCAAGACAAGAGAGAAAGCGAGCTAGCCAAATATGAGAGCAAGTGAGCGTGCCAGACAAGAGAGCGAGCGAGCCAGATATGCGAGCGAGCCAGAGAAGAGAGCGAGCCAGACAAGAGAGCAAGCGAGCGAGCCAGATATGAGAAAAAGCGAGCGAGCCAGATATGAGAAAAAGCGAGCGAGCCAGATATGAGAGCAAGCGAGCGAGACAGACAAGAGAGCAAGCGAGGGAGCCAGATATCAGAGCAAGCTAGCAAGCCAGATATGAGAGCGAGCCAGATAAGAGAGCGAGCCAGACAAGAGAGCAAGCGAGCGAGCCAAATATGAGAGCAAGCGAGCCAGCTAGATGTGAGAGCGAGCGAGCCAGATATGTGAGCGAGCCAGATAAGAGAGCGAGCCAGACAAGAGAGCAAGCGAGCGAGCCAGATATGAGAGCAAGCAAGCGAGCCAGATATGAGAGCGAGCGAGCCAGATAAGAGAGCAAGCCAGACAAAAGAGCAAGCGTGCAAGCCAGATATGCTAGCGAGCGAGCCAGATAAGAGAGTGAGCCAGACAAGAGAGCAAGCGAGCGAGCCAGATATGAGAGCAAGCGAGCGAGCCAGATGTGAGAGCGAGACAGATAAGAGAGCAAGCCAGACAAGAGAGCAAGCGTGCGAGCCAGATATGCTAGCGAGCAAGCCAGATAAGAGAGTGAGCCAGACAAGAGAGCAAGCGAGCGAGCCAGATATGAGAGCAAGCGAACCAGCCAGATATGAGAGCGAGCGAGCCAGATATGAGAGCGAGCGAGCCAGATAAGAGAGCAAGCCAGACAAGAGAGCAAGCGTGCGAGCCAGATATGCTAGCGAGCAAGCCAGATAAGAGAGCGAGCCAGACAAGAGAGCAAGCGAGCGAGCCAGATATGAGAGCAAGCGAGCCAGCCAGATATGAGAGCGAGCGAGCCAGATAAGAGAGCGAGCAAGACAAGAGAGCAAGCGAGCTAGCCAGATATGAGAGCAAGCGAGCGAGCCAGATTTGAGAGCGAGCGAGCAAGATATGCGAGCGAGCCAGTTAAGAGAGCGAGCCAGACAAGAGAGCAAACGAGCGAGCCAGATATGAGAGCAAGCGAGCGAGCCGAATATGAGAGCAAGCGAGCAAGCCAGATATGAGAGTGAGCTAGCAAGCCAGATATGAGAGCAAGTGAGCGAGCCAGTTATGCAAACGAGCCATAAAAGAGAGTGAGACAGACAAGAGAGCAAGCGAGCTAGCCAGATATGAGAGCAAGCGAGCCAGCCAGAAATTAGAGCAAGCGAGCCAGCCAGATGTGAGAGCGAGCGCTCCAGATATGCGAGCGAGCCAGATATGCGAGCGAGCCAGATAAGAGAGCGAGCCAGACAAGAGAGCAAGCGAGAAAGCCAGATATGAGAGCGAGCGAACCAGACATGAGAGCAAGCGAGCGAGCCAGACATGAGAGCAAGTGAGCGAGCCAGATATGAAAGCGAGCGAGCCAGATAAGAGAGCAAGCCAGACAAGAGAGCAAGCGTGCGAGCCAGAAATGCTAGCGAGCAAACCAGATAAGAGAGCGAGCCAGACAAGAGAGCAAGCGAGCGAGCCAGATATGAGAGCAAGCGAGCCAGCCAGATATGAGAGCGAGCGAGCCAGATAAGAGAGCGAGCAAGACAAGAGAGCAAGCGAGCTAGCCAGATATGAGAGCAAGCGAGCGAGCCAGATTTGAGAGCGAGCGAGCCAGATATGCGAGCGAGCCAGATAAGAGAGCGAGCCAGACAAGAGAGCAAACGAGCGAGCCAGATATGAGAACAAGCGAGCGAGCCGGATATGAGAGAAAGCGAGCAAGCCAGATATGAGAGCAAGCGAGCGAGACAGATTTGAGAGCGAGCGAGCCATAAAAGAGAGCGAGCCAGACAAGACAGCAAGCGAGCGAGCCAGATATGAGAGCAAGCGAGCGAGCCAGATATGAGAGCAAGCAAGCCAGCCAGATGTGAGAGCGAGCGAGCCAGATATGCGAGCAAGCCATATAAGAGAGCGAGCCAGATATGAGAGCAAGAGAGCAAGCCAGATATGAGAGCAAGCGAGCGAGCCAGATTTGGGAGCAAGCCAGATATAAGAGCAAGCGAGCGAGACAGATATTCGAGCGAGCCAGATAAGAGAGCGAGCCAGACAAGAAAGCAAACAAGCGAGCCAGATATGAGAGATAGCGAGCGAGCCAGATATGAGAGCAAGCGAGCAAGCCAGATATGAGAGCGAGCGAGCCAGACATGAGAGCGAGCAAGCCAGATATGCGAGCGAGCCATATAAGAGAGCGAGCCAGACAAGAGAGCAAGCGAGCGAGCCAGATGTGAGAGCGAGCGAGCCATAAAAGAGAGCGAGACAGACAAGAGAGCAAGCCACATATGAGAGCAAGCGAGCGAGCCAGATTTGAGAGCAAGTGAGCGAGCCAGATATGCGAGCGAGCCAGATAAGAGAGCGAGCCAGACAAGAGAGCAAGCGAGCGAGCCAGATATGAGAGATAGCGAGCGAGCCAGATATGAGAGCAAGCGAGCAAGCAAGATATGAGAGCGAGCGAGCCAGCCAGATATGAGAGCGAGCGAGCCAGACATGAGAGCGAGCGAGCCAGATATGCGAGCGAGCGAGCCAGATAAGAGAGCGAGCCAGACAAGAGAGCAAGCGAGCGAGCCAGATGTGAGAGCGAGCGAGCCAGATATGCGAGCGAGCCATAAAAGAGAGCAAGACAGACGAGAGCAAGCGAGCGAGCCAGATATGAGAGCAAGCTAGCAAGCCAGATATGAGAGCGAGCCAGATAAGAGAGCGAGCCAGACAAGAGAGCAAGTGAGCGAGCCAGATATGAGAGCAAGCGAGCCAGCTAGATGTGAGAGCGAGCGAGCCAGGTATGCGAGCTAGCCAGATAAGAGAGCGAGCCAGACAAGAGAGCAAGCGAGCGAGCCAGATATGAGAGCAAGCGTGCGAGCCAGATATGAGAGCAAGCGAGCGAGCCAGAAATGAGAGCAAGCGAGCCAGCCAGAAATGAGAGCAAGCGAGCCAGCCAGATGTGAGAGCGAGCGAGCCAGATATGCGAGCGAACCAGATAAGAGAGCGAGCCAGACAAGAGAGCAAGCGAGCTAGCCAGATATGAGAGCAAGCGAGCGAGCCAGATTTGAGAGCGAGCCAGCCAGATATGCGAGCGAGCCAGATAAGAGAGCGAGCCAGACAAGAGAGCAAGCGAGCGAGCCAGATATGAGAGCAAGCGAGCGAGCCGGATATGAGAGCAAGCGAACAAGCCAGATATGAGAGCAAGCGAGCGAGCCAGATTTGAGAGCAAGCAAGCCAGATATGCAAGCGAGCCATAAAAGAGAGCGAGACAGACAAGAGAGCAAGCGAGAGAGCCAGATATGAGAGCAAGCTAGCAAGCCAGATATGAGAGCGAACCAGACAAGTGAGCAAGCGAGCGAGCCAGATATGAGAGCAAGCGAGCGAGCCAGATATGAGAGCAAGCAAGCCAGCCAGATGTGAGAGCGAGCGAGCCAGATATGCGAGCGAGCCAGATAAGAGAGCGAGCCAGACAAGAGAGCAAGCGAGCGTGCCAGATATGAGAGCAAGCGAGCGAGCCAGATATGAAAGTGAGCAAGCCAGACATGAGCGCAAGCGAGCGAGCCAGATATGAGAGCAAGCGAGTGATCCAGATATGCGAGTGAGCCAGACAAGAGCGCAAGCGAGCAAGCCAGATATGAGAGCAAGCGAGTGAGCCAGATGTGAGAGCGAGCGAGCCAGATATGCGAGCGAGCCTGATAAGAGAGCGAGCCAGACAAGAGAGCAAGCGAGCAAGACAGATATGAGAGCAAGCGAGCGAGCCAGATGTGAGAGCGAGCGAGCCAGATAGGCGAGCGAGCAAATAAGAGAGCGAGCCAGACAAGAGAGCAAGCGAGCGAGCCAGATATGAGAGCAAGCGAGCAAGCCAGATATGAGAGCGAGCCAGATAAGAGAGCTAGCCAGACAAGAGAGCAAGCGAGCGAGCCAAATATGAGAGCAAGCGAGCCAGCTAGATGTGAGAGCGAGCGAGCCAGATATGTGAGCGAGCCAGATAAGAGAGCGAGCCAGACAAGAGAGCAAGCGAGCGAGCCAGATATGAGAGCAAGCAAGCGAGCCAGATATGAGAGCGAGCGAGCCAGATAAGAGAGCAAGCCAGACAAGAGAGCAAGCGTGCAAGCCAGATATGCTAGCGAGCGAGCCAGATAAGAGAACGAGCCAGACAAGAGAGCAAGCGAGCGAGCCAGATATGAGAGCAAGCGAACTAGCCAGATATGAGAGCGAGCGAGCCAGATAAGAGAGCGAGCAAGACAAGAGAGAGAGAGAGCTAGCCAAATATGAGAGCAAGCGAGCGAGCCAGATATGAGAGCGAGCCAGCCAGATATGCGAGCGAGCCAGATAAGAGAGCGAGCCAGACAAGAGAGCAAGCGAGCGAGCCAGATATGAGAACAAGCGAGCGAGCCAGATATGAGAGCGAGCCAGATAAGAGAGCGACCATACAAGAGAACAAGTGAGAAAGCCAGATATGAGAGCGAGCGAGCCAGACATGAGAGCAAGCGAGCGAGCCAGATATGAGAGCGATCGAGCCAGATAAGAGAGCAAGCCAGACAAGAGAGCAAGCGTGCGAGGCAGATATGCTAACGAGCAAGCCAGATAAGAGAGCGAGCCAGACAAGAGAGCAAGCGAGCGAGCCAGATATGAGAGCAAGCGAGCGAGCCAGATGTGAGAGCGAGACAGATAAGAGAGCAAGCCAGACAAGAGAGCAAGCGAGCGAGCCAGATATGAGAGTAGGCGAACCAGCCAGATATGAGAGCGAGCGAGCCAGATATGAGAGTGAGCAAGACAAGAGAGAAAGCGAGCTAGCCAAATATGAGAGCAAGTGAGCGTGCCAGACAAGAGAGCGAGCGAGCCAGATATGCGAGCGAGCCAGAGAAGAGAGCGAGCCAGACAAGAGAGCAAGCGAGCGAGCCAGATATGAGAAAAAGCGAGCGAGCCAGATATGAGAAAAAGCGAGCGAGCCAGATATGAGAGCAAGCGAGCGAGACAGACAAGAGAGCAAGCGAGGGAGCCAGATATCAGAGCAAGCTAGCAAGCCAGATATGAGAGCGAGCCAGATAAGAGAGCGAGCCAGACAAGAGAGCAAGCGAGCTAGCCAGATATGAGAGCGAGCGAGCCAAATATGAGAGCAAGCGAGCCAGCTAGATATGAGAGCGAGCGAGCCAGATAAGAGAGCGAGCAAGACAAGAGAGCAAGCGAGCTAGCCAGATATGAGAGCAAGCGAGCGAGCCAGATTTGAGAGCGAGCCAGCCAGATATGCGAGCGAGCCAGATAAGAGAGCGAGCCAGACAAGAGAGCAAGCGAGCGAGCCAGATATGAGAGCAAGCAAGCGAGCCAGATATGAGAGCGAGCGAGCCAGATAAGAGAGCAAGCCAGACAAAAGAGCAAGCGTGCAAGCCAGATATGCTAGCGAGCGAGCCAGATAAGAGAGTGAGCCAGACAAGAGAGCAAGCGAGCGAGCCAGATATGAGAGCAAGCGAGCGAGCCAGATGTGAGAGCGAGACAGATAAGAGAGCAAGCCAGACAAGAGAGCAAGCGTGCGAGCCAGATATGCTAGCGAGCAAGCCAGATAAGAGAGTGAGCCAGACAAGAGAGCAAGCGAGCGAGCCAGATATGAGAGCAAGCGAACCAGCCAGATATGAGAGCGAGCGAGCCAGATATGAGAGCGAGCAAGACAAGAGAGAAAGCGAGCTAGCCAAATATGAGAGCAAGCAAGCGAGCCAGATTTGAGAGCGAGCGAGCCAGATATGCGAGCGAGCCAGATAAGAGAGCGAGCCAGATAAGAGAGCGAGCCAGACAAGAGAGCAAGCGAGCGAGCCAGATATGAGAAAAAGCGAGCGAGCCAGATATGAGAGCAAGCGAGCGAGCCAGATATGGGAGCAAGCGAGCAAGCCAAATATGAGAGCAAGCGAGCGACCCAGATTTGAGAGCGAGCGAGCCAGATATGCGAGCGAGCCAGATAAGAGAGTGAGCCAGACAAGAGAGCAAGCGAGCGAGCCAGATATGAGAGTAAGCGAGCGAGCCAGATATGAGAGCGAGCGAGCAAGCCAGATATGAGAGCGAGCGAGCCAGACATGAGAGCGAGCCAGATATGCGAGCGAGCGAGCCAGATAAGAGAGCGAGCCAGACAAGAGAGCAAGCGAGCGAGCCAAATATGAGAGCAAGCGAGCCAGCTAGATGTGAGAGCGAGCGAGCCAGATATGTGAGCGAGCCAGATAAGAGAGCGAGCCAGACAAGAGAGCAAGCGAGCGAGCCAGATATGAGAGCAAGCAAGCGAGCCAGATATGAGAGCGAGCGAGCCAGATAAGAGAGCAAGCCAGACAAAAGAGCAAGCGTGCAAGCCAGATATGCTAGCGAGCGAGCCAGATAAGAGAGTGAGCCAGACAAGAGAGCAAGCGAGCGAGCCAGATATGAGAGCAAGCGAGCGAGCCAGATGTGAGAGCGAGACAGATAAGAGAGCAAGCCAGACAAGAGAGCAAGCGTGCGAGCCAGATATGCTAGCGAGCAAGCCAGATAAGAGAGTGAGCCAGACAAGAGAGCAAGCGAGCGAGCCAGATATGAGAGCAAGCGAACCAGCCAGATATGAGAGCGAGCGAGCCAGATATGAGAGCGAGCAAGACAAGAGAGAAAGCGAGCTAGCCAAATATGAGAGCAAGCGAGCGAGCCAGATTTGAGAGCGAGCGAGCCAGATATGCGAGCGAGCCAGATAAGAGAGCGAGCCAGATAAGAGAGCGAGCCAGACAAGAGAGCAAGCGAGCGAGCCAGATATGAGAAAAAACGAGCGAGCCAGATATGAGAGCAAGCGAGCGAGCCAGATATGGGAGCAAGCGAGCAAGCCAGATATGAGAGCAAGCGAGCGACCCAGATTTGAGAGCGAGCGAGCCAGATATGCGAGCGAGCCAGATAAGAGAGTGAGCCAGACAAGAGAGCAAGCGAGCGAGCCAGATATGAGAGTAAGCGAGCGAGCCAGATATGAGAGCGAGCGAGCAAGCCAGATATGAGAGCGAGCGAGCCAGACATGAGAGCGAGCCAGATATGCGAGCGAGCGAGCCAGATAAGAGAGCGAGCCAGACAAGAGAGCAAGCGAGCGAGCCAGATGTGAGAGCAAGCTAGCCAGATATGCGAGCGAGCCATAAAAGAGAGCGAGACAGACAAGAGAGCAAGCGAGCGAGCCAGATATGAGAGCGAGCTAGCAAGGCAGATATAAGAGCGAGCCAGATAAGAGAGCGTGCCAGACAAGAGAGCAAGCGAGTCAGATATGAGAGCAAGCGAGCCAGCTAGATGTGAGAGCGAGCGAGCCAGATATGCGAGAGAGCCAGATAAGAGAGCGAGCCAGACAAGAGAGCAAGCGAGCGAGCAAGATATGAGAGCAAGCGAGCGAGCCGGATATGAGAGCAAGCGAGCAAGCCAGATATGAGAGCAAGCGAGCGAGCCAGATTTGAGAGCGAGCGAGCCTGATATGCGAGCGAGCAAATAAGAGAGCGAGCCAGACAAGAGAGCAAGCGAGCGAGCCAGATATGAGAGCAAGCGAGCGAGCCAGATGTGAGAGCGAGCGAGCCAGATATGCGAGCAAGCCAAATAAGAGAGCGAACCAGACAAGAGAGCAAGCGAGCGAGCCAGATATGAGAGCAAGCGAGCGAGCCAGATATGAGAGCGAGCTAGCCAAATATGCGAGCGAGCCACATAAGATATGCGAGTGAGCCAGGCAAAAGAGAAAACGAGCTAGCCAGATATGAGAACAAGCGAGCAAACCAGATGTGAGAGCAAGCGAGCCAGATATGCGAGCGAGCCAGATATGCGAGCGAGCCAGATAAGAGAGCGAGCCAGACAAGAGAGCAAGCGAGCGAGCCAGATATGAGAGCAGGCGAGCGAGCCAGATATGAGTGCAAGCGAGCAAGCCAGATATGAGAGCGAGCCAGATAAGAGAGCGAACCAGACAAGAGAGCAAGCGAGCGAGACAGATATGTGAGCGAGCGATCCAGATATGAGAGCGAGCGAGCCAGACATGAGAGCAAGCGAGCGAGACAGATATGAGAGCGAGCTAGCCAGATATGCAAGCGAGCGAGCCAGATAAGAGAGCGAGCCAGACAAGAGTGCAAGCGAGCGAGCTAGTTATGAGAGCAAGCGAGTGAGCCAGATATGCGAGCGAGCGAGCCATTTAAGAGAGCGAGCCAGACAAGAGAGCAATCGAGCGAGCCAGATATGAGAGCAAGTGAGCAAGAAATGAGAGCAAGCGAGCGAACCAGATCTGAGAGCGAGCGAGCCAGACATGAGAGCAAGCGAGCGAGCCAGATATGAGAGCGAGCGAGCCAGACATGAGAGCAAGCGAGCGAGCCAGATATGAGAGTGAGCGAGCCAGACATGAGCCCAAGCGAGCGAGCCAGATATGAGAGCGAGCGAGCCAGACATGAGAGCAAGCGAGCGAGCCAGATATGAGAGCGAGCGAGCCAGATAAGAGAACAAGCCAGACAAGAGAGCAAGCGAGCGAGCCAGATATGCTAGTGAGCAAGCCAGATAAGAGAGCGAGCCAGATATGAGAGCAAGCGAGCGAGCCAGATGTGAGAGCAAGCGAGTGAGCCAGATGTGAGAGCAAGCGAGCAATTCAGATATGAGAGCGAGACAGATAAGAGAGCGAGCAAGACAAGAGAGCAAGCGAGCGAGCGAGCCAGATATGAGAGCAAGCGAGTGAGCCAGATGTGAGAGCAAGCGAGCAAGTCAGATATGAGAGCGAGACAGATAAGAGAGCGAACCAGACAAGAGAGCAAGCGAGCGAGCCAGATATGAGAGCGAGCGAGCCAGACATGAGAGCAAGCGAGCGAGCCAGATATGAGAGCGAGCGAGCCAGGCATGAGAGTAAGTGAGCAAGACAGATATGAGAGCGAGCGAGCAAGATATGAGAGCGAGCGAGCCAGATATGCGAGCGAGCCAGATAAGAGAGCGAGCCAGACAAGAGAGCAAGCGAGCGAGTCAGATGTGAGAGCGAGCGAGCCAGATATGCGAGTGAGCCATAAAAGAGAGTGAGACAGACAAGAGAGCAAGCGAGCGAGCCAGATATGAGAGCAAGCTAGCAAGCCAGATATGAGATGAGCCAGATAAGAGAGCGAGCCAGACAAGAGAGCAAGCAAGCGAGCCAGATATGAGAGCAAGCGAGCCAGCCAGATGTGAGAGCGAGTGAGCCATATATTCAAGCGGGCCAGATAAGAGAGCGAGCCAGACAAGAGAGCAAGCGAGCGTGCCAGATGTGAGAGCGAGCGAGCCAGATATGCGAGCGAGCCATAAAAGAGAGCGAGACAGACAAGAGAGCAAGCGAGCCAGATATGAGAGCAAGCGAGCCAGCTAGATGTGAGAGCGAGCGAGCCAGGTATGCGAGCGAGCCAGATAAGAGAGCGAGCCAGACAAGAGAGCAAGCGAGAAAGCCAGATATGAGAGCGAGCCAGACATGAGAGCAAGTGAGCGAGCCAGATATGAGAGCGAGCGAGCCAGATAAGAGAGCAAGCCAGACAAGAGAGCAAGCGTGCGAGCCAGATATGCTAGCGAGCAAGCCAGATAAGAGAGCGAGCCAGACAAGAGAGCAAGCGAGCGAGCCAGATATGAGAGCAAGCGAGCCAGCCAGATATGAGAGCGAGCGAGCCAGATAAGAGAGCGAGCAAGACAAGAGAGCAAGCGAGCTAGCCAGATATGAGAGCAAGCGAGCGAGCCAGATTTGAGAGCGAGCGAGCAAGATATGCGAGCGAGCCAGTTAAGAGAGCGAGCCAGACAAGAGAGCAAGCGAGCGAGCCAGATATGAGAGCAAGCGAGCGAGCCGAATATGAGAGCAAGCGAGCAAGCCAGATATGAGAGTGAGCTAGCAAGCCAGATATGAGAGCAAGTGAGCGAGCCAGTTATGCAAACGAGCCATAAAAGAGAGTGAGACAGACAAGAGAGCAAGCGAGCGAGCCAGATATGAGAGCAAGCGAGCCAGCCAGAAATTAGAGCAAGCGAGCCAGCCAGATGTGAGAGCGAGCGCTCCAGATATGCGAGCGAGCCAGATATGCGAGCGAGCCAGATAAGAGAGCGAGCCAGACAAGAGAGCAAGCGAGAAAGCCAGATATGAGAGCGAGCGAACCAGACATGAGAGCAAGCGAGCGAGCCAGACATGAGAGCAAGTGAGCGAGCCAGATATGAAAGCGAGCGAGCCAGATAAGAGAGCAAGCCAGACAAGAGAGCAAGCGTGCGAGCCAGAAATGCTAGCGAGCAAACCAGATAAGAGAGCGAGCCAGACAAGAGAGCAAGCGAGCGAGCCAGATATGAGAGCAAGCGAGCCAGCCAGATATGAGAGCGAGCGAGCCAGATAAGAGAGCGAGCAAGACAAGAGAGCAAGCGAGCTAGCCAGATATGAGAGCAAGCGAGCGAGCCAGATTTGAGAGCGAGCGAGCCAGATATGCGAGCGAGCCAGATAAGAGAGCGAGCCAGACAAGAGAGCAAACGAGCGAGCCAGATATGAGAACAAGCGAGCGAGCCGGATATGAGAGAAAGCGAGCAAGCCAGATATGAGAGCAAGCGAGCGAGACAGATTTGAGAGCGAGCGAGCCATAAAAGAGAGCGAGCCAGACAAGACAGCAAGCGAGCGAGCCAGATATGAGAGCAAGCGAGCGAGCCAGATATGAGAGCAAGCAAGCCAGCCAGATGTGAGAGCGAGCGAGCCAGATATGCGAGCAAGCCATATAAGAGAGCGAGCCAGATATGAGAGCAAGCGAGCAAGCCAGATATGAGAGCAAGCGAGCGAGCCAGATTTGGGAGCAAGCCAGATATAAGAGCAAGCGAGCGAGACAGATATTCGAGCGAGCCAGATAAGAGAGCGAGCCAGACAAGAAAGCAAACAAGCGAGCCAGATATGAGAGATAGCGAGCGAGCCAGATATGAGAGCAAGCGAGCAAGCCAGATATGAGAGCGAGCGAGCCAGACATGAGAGCGAGCAAGCCAGATAAGCGAGCGAGCCATATAAGAGAGCGAGCCAGACAAGAGAGCAAGCGAGCGAGCCAGATGTGAGAGCGAGCGAGCCATAAAAGAGAGCGAGACAGACAAGAGAGCAAGCCACATATGAGAGCAAGCGAGCGAGCCAGATTTGAGAGCAAGTGAGCGAGCCAGATATGCGAGCGAGCCAGATAAGAGAGCGAGCCAGACAAGAGAGCAAGCGAGCGAGCCAGATATGAGAGATAGCGAGCGAGCCAGATATGAGAGCAAGCGAGTGATCCAGATATGCGAGTGAGCCAGACAAGAGCGCAAGCGAGCAAGCCAGATATGAGAGCAAGCGAGTGAGCCAGATGTGAGAGCGAGCGAGCCAGATATGCGAGCGAGCCTGATAAGAGAGCGAGCCAGACAAGAGAGCAAGCGAGCAAGACAGATATGAGAGCAAGCGAGCGAGCCAGATGTGAGAGCGAGCGAGCCAGATAGGCGAGCGAGCAAATAAGAGAGCGAGCCAGACAAGAGAGCAAGCGAGCGAGCCAGATATGAGAGCAAGCGAGCAAGCCAGATATGAGAGCGAGCCAGATAAGAGAGCTAGCCAGACAAGAGAGCAAGCGAGCGAGCCAAATATGAGAGCAAGCGAGCCAGCTAGATGTGAGAGCGAGCGAGCCAGATATGTGAGCGAGCCAGATAAGAGAGCGAGCCAGACAAGAGAGCAAGCGAGCGAGCCAGATATGAGAGCAAGCAAGCGAGCCAGATATGAGAGCGAGCGAGCCAGATAAGAGAGCAAGCCAGACAAGAGAGCAAGCGTGCAAGCCAGATATGCTAGCGAGCGAGCCAGATAAGAGAGCGAGCCAGACAAGAGAGCAAGCGAGCGAGCCAGATATGAGAGCAAGCGAACTAGCCAGATATGAGAGCGAGCGAGCCAGATAAGAGAGCGAGCAAGACAAGAGAGAAAGAGAGCTAGCCAAATATGAGAGCAAGCGAGCGAGCCAGATATGAGAGCGAGCCAGCCAGATATGCGAGCGAGCCAGATAAGAGAGCGAGCCAGACAAGAGAGCAAGCGAGCGAGCCAGATATGAGAACAAGCGAGCGAGCCAGATATGAGAGCGAGCCAGATAAGAGAGCGACCATACAAGAGAGCAAGTGAGAAAGCCAGATATGAGAGCGAGCGAGCCAGACATGAGAGCAAGCGAGCGAGCCAGATATGAGAGCGATCGAGCCAGATAAGAGAGCAAGCCAGACAAGAGAGCAAGCGTGCGAGGCAGATATGCTAACGAGCAAGCCAGATAAGAGAGCGAGCCAGACAAGAGAGCAAGCGAGCGAGCCAGATATGAGAGCAAGCGAGCGAGCCAGATGTGAGAGCGAGACAGATAAGAGAGCAAGCCAGACAAGAGAGCAAGCGAGCGAGCCAGATATGAGAGTAGGCGAACCAGCCAGATATGAGAGCGAGCGAGCCAGATATGAGAGTGAGCAAGACAAGAGAGAAAGCGAGCTAGCCAAATATGAGAGCAAGTGAGCGTGCCAGACAAGAGAGCGAGCGAGCCAGATATGCGAGCGAGCCAGAGAAGAGAGCGAGCCAGACAAGAGAGCAAGCGAGCGAGCCAGATATGAGAAAAAGCGAGCGAGCCAGATATGAGAAAAAGCGAGCGAGCCAGATATGAGAGCAAGCGAGCGAGACAGACAAGAGAGCAAGCGAGGGAGCCAGATATCAGAGCAAGCTAGCAAGCCAGATATGAGAGCGAGCCAGATAAGAGAGCGAGCCAGACAAGAGAGCAAGCGAGCTAGCCAGATATGAGAGCGAGCGAGCCAAATATGAGAGCAAGCGAGCCAGCTAGATATGAGAGCGAGCGAGCCAGATAAGAGAGCGAGCAAGACAAGAGAGCAAGCGAGCTAGCCAGATATGAGAGCAAGCGAGCGAGCCAGATTTGAGAGCGAGCCAGCCAGATATGCGAGCGAGCCAGATAAGAGAGCGAGCCAGACAAGAGAGCAAGCGAGCGAGCCAGATATGAGAGCAAGCAAGCGAGCCAGATATGAGAGCGAGCGAGCCAGATAAGAGAGCAAGCCAGACAAAAGAGCAAGCGTGCAAGCCAGATATGCTAGCGAGCGAGCCAGATAAGAGAGTGAGCCAGACAAGAGAGCAAGCGAGCGAGCCAGATATGAGAGCAAGCGAGCGAGCCAGATGTGAGAGCGAGACAGATAAGAGAGCAAGCCAGACAAGAGAGCAAGCGTGCGAGCCAGATATGCTAGCGAGCAAGCCAGATAAGAGAGTGAGCCAGACAAGAGAGCAAGCGAGCGAGCCAGATATGAGAGCAAGCGAACCAGCCAGATATGAGAGCGAGCGAGCCAGATATGAGAGCGAGCAAGACAAGAGAGAAAGCGAGCTAGCCAAATATGAGAGCAAGCAAGCGAGCCAGATTTGAGAGCGAGCGAGCCAGATATGCGAGCGAGCCAGATAAGAGAGCGAGCCAGATAAGAGAGCGAGCCAGACAAGAGAGCAAGCGAGCGAGCCAGATATGAGAAAAAGCGAGCGAGCCAGATATGAGAGCAAGCGAGCGAGCCAGATATGGGAGCAAGCGAGCAAGCCAAATATGAGAGCAAGCGAGCGACCCAGATTTGAGAGCGAGCGAGCCAGATATGCGAGCGAGCCAGATAAGAGAGTGAGCCAGACAAGAGAGCAAGCGAGCGAGCCAGATATGAGAGTAAGCGAGCGAGCCAGATATGAGAGCGAGCGAGCAAGCCAGATATGAGAGCGAGCGAGCCAGACATGAGAGCGAGCCAGATATGCGAGCGAGCGAGCCAGATAAGAGAGCGAGCCAGACAAGAGAGCAAGCGAGCGAGCCAAATATGAGAGCAAGCGAGCCAGCTAGATGTGAGAGCGAGCGAGCCAGATATGTGAGCGAGCCAGATAAGAGAGCGAGCCAGACAAGAGAGCAAGCGAGCGAGCCAGATATGAGAGCAAGCAAGCGAGCCAGATATGAGAGCGAGCGAGCCAGATAAGAGAGCAAGCCAGACAAAAGAGCAAGCGTGCAAGCCAGATATGCTAGCGAGCGAGCCAGATAAGAGAGTGAGCCAGACAAGAGAGCAAGCGAGCGAGCCAGATATGAGAGCAAGCGAGCGAGCCAGATGTGAGAGCGAGACAGATAAGAGAGCAAGCCAGACAAGAGAGCAAGCGTGCGAGCCAGATATGCTAGCGAGCAAGCCAGATAAGAGAGTGAGCCAGACAAGAGAGCAAGCGAGCGAGCCAGATATGAGAGCAAGCGAACCAGCCAGATATGAGAGCGAGCGAGCCAGATATGAGAGCGAGCAAGACAAGAGAGAAAGCGAGCTAGCCAAATATGAGAGCAAGCGAGCGAGCCAGATTTGAGAGCGAGCGAGCCAGATATGCGAGCGAGCCAGATAAGAGAGCGAGCCAGATAAGAGAGCGAGCCAGACAAGAGAGCAAGCGAGCGAGCCAGATATGAGAAAAAACGAGCGAGCCAGATATGAGAGCAAGCGAGCGAGCCAGATATGGGAGCAACGCGAGCAAGCCAGATATGAGAGCAAGCGAGCGACCCAGATTTGAGAGCGAGCGAGCCAGATATGCGAGCGAGCCAGATAAGAGAGTGAGCCAGACAAGAGAGCAAGCGAGCGAGCCAGATATGAGAGTAAGCGAGCGAGCCAGATATGAGAGCGAGCGAGCAAGCCAGATATGAGAGCGAGCGAGCCAGACATGAGAGCGAGCCAGATATGCGAGCGAGCGAGCCAGATAAGAGAGCGAGCCAGACAAGAGAGCAAGCGAGCGAGCCAGATGTGAGAGCAAGCTAGCCAGATATGCGAGCGAGCCATAAAAGAGAGCGAGACAGACAAGAGAGCAAGCGAGCGAGCCAGATATGAGAGCGAGCTAGCAAGGCAGATATAAGAGCGAGCCAGATAAGAGAGCGTGCCAGACAAGAGAGCAAGCGAGTCAGATATGAGAGCAAGCGAGCCAGCTAGATGTGAGAGCGAGCGAGCCAGATATGCGAGAGAGCCAGATAAGAGAGCGAGCCAGACAAGAGAGCAAGCGAGCGAGCAAGATATGAGAGCAAGCGAGCGAGCCGGATATGAGAGCAAGCGAGCAAGCCAGATATGAGAGCAAGCGAGCGAGCCAGATTTGAGAGCGAGCGAGCCTGATATGCGAGCGAGCAAATAAGAGAGCGAGCCAGACAAGAGAGCAAGCGAGCGAGCCAGATATGAGAGCAAGCGAGCGAGCCAGATGTGAGAGCGAGCGAGCCAGATATGCGAGCAAGCCAAATAAGAGAGCGAACCAGACAAGAGAGCAAGCGAGCGAGCCAGATATGAGAGCAAGCGAGCGAGCCAGATATGAGAGCGAGCTAGCCAAATATGCGAGCGAGCCACATAAGATATGCGAGTGAGCCAGGCCAAAAGAGAAAACGAGCTAGCCAGATATGAGAACAAGCGAGCAAACCAGATGTGAGAGCAAGCGAGCCAGATATGCGAGCGAGCCAGATATGCGAGCGAGCCAGATAAGAGAGCGAGCCAGACAAGAGAGCAAGCGAGCGAGCCAGATATGAGAGCAGGCGAGCGAGCCAGATATGAGTGCAAGCGAGCAAGCCAGATATTGAGAGCGAGCCAGATAAGAGAGCGAACCAGACAAGAGAGCAAGCGAGCGAGACAGATATGTGAGCGAGCGATCCAGATATGAGAGCGAGCGAGCCAGACATGAGAGCAAGCGAGCGAGACAGATATGAGAGCGAGCTAGCCAGATATGCAAGCGAGCGAGCCAGATAAGAGAGCGAGCCAGACAAGAGTGCAAGCGAGCGAGCTAGTTATGAGAGCAAGCGAGTGAGCCAGATATGCGAGCGAGCGAGCCATTTAAGAGAGCGAGCCAGACAAGAGAGCAATCGAGCGAGCCAGATATGAGAGCAAGTGAGCAAGAAATGAGAGCAAGCGAGCGAACCAGATCTGAGAGCGAGCGAAGCCAGACATGAGAGCAAGCGAGCGAGCCAGATATGAGAGCGAGCGAGCCAGACATGAGAGCAAGCGAGCGAGCCAGATATGAGAGTGAGCGAGCCAGACATGAGCCCAAGCGAGCGAGCCAGATATGAGAGCGAGCGAGCCAGACATGAGAGCAAGCGAGCGAGCCAGATATGAGAGCGAAGCGAGCCAGATAAGAGAACAAGCCAGACAAGAGAGCAAGCGAGCGAGCCAGATATGCTAGTGAGCAAGCCAGATAAGAGAGCGAGCCAGATATGAGAGCAAGCGAGCGAGCCAGATGTGAGAGCAAGCGAGGTGAGCCAGATGTGAGAGCAAGCGAGCAAATTCAGATATGAGAGCGAGACAGATAAGAGAAGCGAGCAAGACAAGAGAGCAAGCGAGCGAGCAGCCGAGCCAGATATGAGAGCAAGCGAGTGAGCCAGATGTCGAGAGCAAGCGAGCAAGTCAGATATGAGAGCGAGACAGATAAGAGAGCGAACCCAGACAAGAGAGCAAGCGAGCGAGCCAGATATGAGAGCGAGCGAGCCAGACATGAGAGCAAGCGAGCGAGCCAGATATGAGAGCGAGCGAGCCAGGCATGAGAGTAAGTGAGCAAGACAGATATGAGAGCGAGCGAGCAAGATATGAGAGCGAGCGAGCCAGATATGCGAGCGAGCCAGATAAGAGAGCGAGCCAGACAAGAGAGCAAGCGAGCGAGTCAGATGTGAGCGAGCGAGCCAGATATGCGAGTGAGCCATAAAAGAGAGTGAGACAGACAAAGAGAGCAAGCGAGCGAGCCAGATATGAGAGCAAGCTAGCAAGCCAGATATGAGATGAGCCAGATAAAGAGAGCGAGTCCAGACAAGAGAGCAAGCAAGCGAGCCAGATATGAGAGCAAGCGAGCCAGCCAGATGTGAGAGCGAAGTGAGCCATATATTCAAGCGGGCCAGATAAGAGAGCGAGCCAGACAAGAGAGCAAGCGAGCGTGCCAGATGTGAGAGCGAGCGAGCCAGATATGCGAGCGAGCCATAAAAGAGAGCGAGACAGACAAGAGAGCAAGCGAGCCAGATATGAGAGCAAGCGAGCCAGCTAGATGTGAGAGCGAGCGAGCCAGGTATGCGAGCGAGCCAGAAGATAAGAGAGCGAGCCAGACAAGAGAGCAAGCGAGAAAGCCAGATATGAGAGCGAGCCAGACATGAGAGCAAAGTGAGCGAGCCAGATATGAGAGCGAGCGAGCCAGATAAGAGAGCAAGCCAGACAAGAGAGCAAGCGTGCGAGCCAGATATGCTAGCGAGCAAGCCAGATAAGAGAGCGAGCCAGACAAGAGAGCAAGCGAGCGAGCCAGATATGAGAGCAAGCGAGCCAGCCAGATATGAGAGCGAGCGAGCCAGATAAGAGATGCGAGCAAGACAAGAGAGCAAGCGAGCTAGCCAGATATGAGAGCAAGCGAGCGAGCCAGATTTGAGAGTGCGAGCGAGCAAGATATGCGAGCAGAGCCAGTTTAAGAGAGCGAGCCAGACAAGAGAGCAAGCGAGCGAGCCAGATATGAGAGCAAGCGGAGCGAGCCGAATATGAGAGCAAGCGAGCAAGCCAGATATGAGAGTGAGCTAGCAAGCCAGATATGAGAGCAAGTGAGCGAGCCAGTTATGCAAACGAGCCATAAAAGAGAGTGAGACAGACAAGAGAGCAAGCGAGCGAGCCAGATATGAGAGCAAGCGAGCCAGCCAGAAATTAGAGCAAGCGAGCCAGCCAGATGTGAGAGCGAGCGCTCCAGATATGCGAGCGGAGCCAGATATGCGAGCGAGCCAGATAAGAGAGCGAGCCAGACAAGAGAGCAAGCGAGAAAGCCAGATATGAGAGCGAGCGAACCAGACATGAGAGCAAGCGAGCGAGCCAGACATGAGAGCAAGTGAGCGAGCCAGATATGAAAGCGAAGCGAGCCAGATAAGAGAGCAAGCCAGACAAGAGAGCAAGCGTGCGAGCCAGAAATGCTAGCGAGCAAACCAGATAAGAGAGCGAGCTAGACAAGAGAGCAAGCGAGCGAGCCAGATATGAGAGCAAGCGAGCCAGCCAGATATGAGAGCGAGCGAGCCAGATAAGAGAGCGAGCAAGACAAGAGGAGCAAGCGAGCTAGCCAGATATGAGAGCAAGCAAGCGCGAGCCAGATTTGAGAGCGAGCGAGCCAGATATGCGAGCGAGCCAGATAAGAGAGCGAGCCAGACAAGAGAGCAAACAGAGCGAGCCAGATATGAGAACAAGGCGAGCGAGCCGGATATGAGAGAAAGCGAGCAAGCCAGATATGAGAGCAAGCGAGCGAGACAGATTTGAGAGCGAGCGAGCCATAAAAGAGAGCGAGCCAGACAAGACAGCAAGAGCGAGCGAGCCAGATATGAGAGCAAGCGAGCGAGCCAGATATGAGAGCAAGCAAGCCAGCCAGATGTGAGAGCGAGCGAGCCAGATATGCGAGCAAGCATATAAGAGAGCGAGCCAGATATGAGAGCAAGCGAGCAAGCCAGATATGAGAGCAAGCGAGCGAGCCAGATTTGGGAGCAAGCCAGATATAAGAGCAAGCGAGCGAGACAGATATTCGAG